>NW_026876493.1:0-200121 GCF_032173495.1 Musca vetustissima | reverse complement strand
ATGATAAATATAACTGAATTTAACATTCCATTTGCAACACCCCGAAATGTTCGTCACAGAACCCATCCATAAAGTATAAAAAATTGTTTATTCTTGTTCAGAATAAAACTCGATATCGATTCTGCCATGTCTCTCCTTCGGTATGTTGAAACCAAAATTAAACTCTAGCCACATTCACGATCCGAAGTGACTATAATTTGACAGATTTTTGCAGACCATGTTTAAAATTTCATCCTGTCTAATTTTCGACCCAGCTGAAGTAACATTCCGTGTTCTTAGTGGAGTCTACTATATTTAAGTGAAATAAAACCAGTAAGGAAAGTAGTAGAGCCGGACAAGGCCGACTATATGATACCCTTCACCAATTTTGGTATATCCAACAGATGTATCCTAACAGACGTCGAATTTTTGAAGGACCAGGGACAAAATTATGAAAATCGTAAATATAAAGCAAATAAGCAAATAAATATATATATATATATATATATATATATATATCGAAATCTAAACCGATTCCAACTAAACTTGCCACACGTTATGTTCTAGTAACTTCAGTACGTAGTGCAAAATTTTGTGCCGATTAGACCCACCTTGGTGAAGCATTTTTATATCCAACTTCTAGGTTATTCTAACACCAGTACGTTGTGCAAAATTTGTGTAAAATCGGACGACACCATTTACATTAAATCGGACGAAAATATATATGGGAGCTATATCTAAATTTGGACCGATTTTCAGGAAACTTAACACACACCATTCTAGACCTAATTCAGTACGCCGTGCCAAATTTCGTGCAAATCGAAACACATATAGGGTCTTTGGTACACCATTTACATTAAATCGGACGAAAATATATATGGGAGCTATATCTAAATCTGGACCGATTTTCAGGAAACTTAACACACATCATTCTTAAACTAATTCAGTACGCCGTGCCAAATTTCGAACAAATCGAATGATATATAGGGACTTTGGTACATCATTTATATTAAATCGGACGAAAATATATATGGGAGTTATATCTAAATCTGAACCGATTTTCAGGAAACTTAACACCCATCATTCTAGACCAAATTCAGTACGCCGTGCCAAATTTCGTACAAATCGAAACACATATAGGGTCTTTGGTACACCATTTACATTAAATCGGACGAAAATATATATGGGAGCTATATCTAAATCTGGACCGATTTTCAGGAAACTTAACACACATCATTCTTAAACTAATTCAGTACGCCGTGCCAAATTTCGAACAAATCGAAAGATATATAGGGTCTTTGGTACACCATTTACCTTAAATCGTACGAAAATATATATGGGAGCTATATCTAAATCTGGACCGAATTTCAGGAAACTTAAAACACATCTTTCTAGAACTATTTTATTACGCTATGCCAAATTTCGTCCAAATCGAAAGATATATAGGGTCTTTGGTACACCATTTACCTTAAATCGTACGAAAATATATATGGGAGCTATATCTAAATCTGGACCGATTTTAAGAAAACTTAACATACATCATTCTAGAACTTATTCATTCCGCTATGCCAAATTTCGTGCAAATCGAAAGATATATAGGGTCATTGGTACTCCATTTACATTAAACCGGACGAAAATATATGTGGGATCTATATCTAAATCTGGACCGATTTTTCTCAATTTCAATAGGGTTCGTCCTGTGCCCCGAACGGTTCTAGATAGTTCGACAGCAATGCTTATGGTGAAGAGTATAAAAATAAAGCCCAAATTCATACCAATTTTTTAATTGTCCCCGAAATGTGGATAAAATTATTATCCACAAATGTGGATAAGATTATTATCCACAAATATGTATAATTCTATTATCCACAAATGTGGATAAGATTATTATCCATAAATGTGGATAAAATGATTATCCATAAATGTGGATAAAATTATTATCCACAAATGCGGATAAAATTATTATTAAAAGTGGATAAATTAATATTTTACATGAATATATTTTTTCCCGATATCTATATTTAACCTTTTGCCGAATTAAATATTCTAGCCAATAATAAATTTATGTGTGTGTGTGAAGAAAAAATGGACATGAGAGTACATTACGACGTTTTTTCTATAATCTACGATTACAGCCGATCTACGCACGAAGTATATAAGAAAAAAGCTTTGTTCTCATCAATAAATCGACGGTAAAACAATTTTCCTAAAAAATACAAAATTTTTTACAAAAAAAAAAAATATTTCCTCCTCCCCCAAATACAGGTTAGAACGGTGTTATTATATGGGATCCCCATTGTATCCCTCTATATCGAGGGTCTTGAGCGATTGTGTTTGGCTCAAATTTCAAATATTTTGCTGAAGAAATTTAGCTACAATGAGATACATAATCGTCGGGTGGCCTTGGGCATCACCTGTGTTCAGTGTACCCCGGTGCAATTGGAGCTGCTGCGACGAGCCGGAGCTATGCCCATAACTTCGCGGCGATGTGGAATGATAACACGACGTGAAGCGGAGCGATTGTGTAAAAGTTTCCTGGGTGATAATAGTCCACCACGATTGCCGAAAGATTTCGCCTTTCAAGTTTATCACAAGTGCGCATGGGGCTGTATGGGATTGTTTATACCCAGTCGCTACAATTCATCGCGGGCCAAGTGTATCAAGTGTCAATATTGCAACATTTTCTTTTCGCCAAATAAATTCATCTTCCATTCACATCGTATGGGTTCGGGTGAGGATAAATATGTGCAACCGATTGCGGCGAATTTTAATTCATGGAGACGTCATTTGTTGTTGGCCGGTAAGCCCACCCTGGAGATGGCCTATATGTGGGAAGATGTAAAGGCCATGTTTAATGGTGGTACAAGGAAGAGGCATATGACTTCGTCGGTGCCGGTATCGACAGCAAATTTGGTAGCGGTAAATAATTCACGAAGTGTTGGAAGTGTTTCAGTCGATTCGGAGGAATCAAATATGGCTCCCACAAAAATTGCCAATAAGACTCTGCTAAGTTCTGCGACTCAAGTAACCGAGGCATTTTCGAATATTTCCGAAACCATATTGCCATTATGGAAGGCCTCCGCCAATGATACCAAGCCAGCGGATATTTATCATCAATATACAGCCCAGCATCGCTGTTCGGCCATGAATACCACCACCACTGAGGCGGCCATAACTGAAACGGCTTGCATACCCGATTATTCCTTTATGATGAATTATATGTATCAAATTGATTCGAATTCGAATTTGTTTACGAAAACCCCCTCCTCCATATTGGCCAATAGTCAGTCCATTAAAAATTATTATATACAAAATAATCATATAACTGGGACCTTCCCGATATCGATGGATGAAACCAAGGTTCTTACGAAGAGCATGTCACAAATTGTATCTCTATCGGCATTTAAGCCGATCTCCAATGTCCAGGATTATGTCAATCAATCGGTAATACAAATACGCCGGGATTCGACTTCGCCTCTGAATATTACACCCAAGCCAAATCCAGATACGCTTCCCACCACCAATACCCCTACCGGTAACTACAAAATGTTACAATGTGCTGATGCCACCTCCCCGGGAGAAAATATTATGCTACTTTCCGAAGCAACCAAAGAAGATGAAGATGTGGTAGATGTGGAAAATTCCGATGATTGTCCATCGTATGTGGAGAGGCTCTATCGCAATACAAATTCTCATTCTCCGGTTCATCTCATTCAGAACAACATCTCAGCCGAGGAGAGCAGCAGCGATGATGTCTTCATTGATGTGGTCGATGAAAATAATGATGAGGACGATAATGTGGTGGCCGATGATGCCATTCTGGCCGCCAAACGCTCCTGGCATGAAAAACATCTTTCCAAAAAAGATTTAAAATTATTTTATCGCCTTGATTTTCGCAGCATACCCAAATCGCTTGACGAACGTAAATAGTTTGGGTAGTCGACAAGGGGATTTTTTGAGATCGTGATGATGATGACTTCGTGAATTGAATATTTTTTTAAAAAATATCTGCACAATAATAATTTAATTCTAAAAAAATATTTTGACTTAATATTCTGCAGCATACGAACAGAGGGCTATGAGTCCAACATATTATAACAATAATTCCGAATATTGAAAAAAAATCATAATAATTAACCTATACCGCATATTATTGTATTGAAAAAAAGCTACAACTACAACAATATACATCATAATAATAACAACAACAAATAATAATAATAAATATCTTTGCCAGTTAATTTGACCCCATAAGGGTCCTGGCACACCTAATACATATTCTGATGTTTTCAATTGGGAATAATGATTGAAGATATTTTCATAAGAGATTTTCCCTTTTCCCAACACTCCCAAAATTCCTCTCCCACACTCACAAGCTCTGGGTACTTACTCTCTTAGGATGAAGAGAGTATTGCTCAATAAAAAATATAAAGACCAAATTTGTATCTATACTAATAAAAGAGTAAAGTGATTGACTGACTGATTGATTTAACGATTCATCAACGAATCTTGAAATTTTGGGTGAGGGTCAATCTTAGTCCAAAGGTAACAGATAAGGTTGGGTTTTTGGAAATTTGTACTAGAACAGTACGAAAAGTACTAAATGTAATATCATTTGTATTTTGCGAACCGATGGAGCTAGAACTCTTATATTTAGTTTGGAGGTCATTGGAAATTCGTACTATAACTATACGAAAATGTACTAAATTTGGTACAATTCTGTAGCATGTGAACATATAGCGCTAAAAACTTGAAATTTGGAGTGTAAATTAAGGTTGAGAAGTAGGGTACATTTAGGGAGATGGTTTTGAAAGCGTGTGTGTACGAAAAGTACTACATCGTACTATATTTGGTGCAAATTTATTTTGGAGGTGCAAATCGATCCTGAAATTTGAAACTAACATTACCAACGGAGTGTAGGAGTAGGATATGTACGTAGTTTTAGGATTTTTTTTTACTGATGTGTAAGAAAAGTACTAAATCGTACTATAATTGGTACAATTTAGATTTGGGTGAACCGAAAGAGCGGAAACAACAAAATCACGATAGGGGTGTAGGATAAGAGTCAGGAGTCAGTTTAAGCAATTCATATTCATGTTTACTAAATGGTACTAAATTTGGTACAGTTTGGATTTCTAGGCGAACCAATAGAGCTAGAACCATGAAATTTGGAGTCAGGATCACTGTTGAGGTGTAAGATTGAGATATGTAGGAAGTTTTAGAAAATTGTACCAATGCGTACTAAATTTGGTACAATTTAAATTGTGGATGAACCGATAGAGTTGGAATCCTGAAATTTGGATTAAGAACGAGGTTTTGGAAATTCGTACTACTGTGTACTAAATTTGGTACAATTTGAATTGTGGGTGAACCGATCGAGTTGGATTTCTGAAACTTGGATTTAGGATCACTGTAGGGGTGTTGGTTTGGGGTATGTAGGATTCAGTTTAAGCAATTTATATTCATGGGTACTAAATTTGGTACAATTTGAATTTTAGGCGAACCAATAGAGCTAGAATCATGCACCATTGAGGTGTAAGATTGAGATATGTAGGAAGTTTTAGAAAATCGTACTACTGTGTACTAAATTTGGTACAATTTGAATTGTGGGTGAAGCGATAAAGTTGGAATCCTGAAAATTGGATTCAGGATGACTGTGAGGGTTTAAGATTGGGGTATATATGAAGTTTTGGAAATTGGTACAACTATGTACAAAATTTGGTACAATTTCCAATGGAGTTGGAATCCTGAAACTTGGATTTAGGATCATTGTGGTGGTGTTGGTTTAGGGTAGGAAGGAAGTTTTGGAACCGATAGAGTTGGAATCCTGAAACTTAGATTTAGCATTGTCGGGTTGTAGGTTTGGGTTAAGTAGCAAGTTTTGGAAACTCGTACTACTGTGTACTAAATTTGGAACAATTTAAATCGTGGGTGAACCAATAGAGTTGGAATCCTGAAATATTAACATTTGTGGATAACTAATTTATCCACATTTGTGGATAAATTATTTATTTTAATTTATGAATAATCATTTTATCCACATTTGTGGATACTATTTTTATACACATTTGTGGATAATCATTTTATCAACATTTGTGGATAATCATTTTATCCACATTTTTGCATAATCATTTTATCCACATCTATGGATACTCATTTTATCCACATTTGTTGATAATTATTTTATCCACATTTGTGGATAACCATCTTATACGCTTTTGTGGATAATAATTTATCCACATTTGTGGATAATCATATTATCCACACTTGTGGATAATAATATTATCCACATTTGTGGATAATAATTTTATCCACATTTGTGGATAATAATTTTATCCACATTTGTGGATAATAATTTTATCCACATTTTGTAAATAATAAATTTATCCACAGTTGTGGATAATTAATTTATCCATGATTGTGGATAATTAATTTATCCATGATTGTGGATAATTAATTTATCCACAGTTGTGGATAATTAATTTATCCACAGTTGTGGATAATTAATTTATCCACATTTGTGGATAATCATTTTATCCACAATTTATCCACAGTTGTGGATAATTAATTTATCCACATTTGTGGATAATCATTTTATCCACATTTGTTGATAATTAATTAATTTTCATCATATTATCATTTTATCCACATTTATGGATAATCATTTTATTCACAATGGTGGATAACCTATTCATCCACATTTGTGGATAAATTATTTAACCACATTTGTGGATAATCATTTTATCCACATTTGTGGATAATACTTTATCCACATTTGTGGATAATAATTTTATCCACATATGTGGATAACTAATTTATCCACATTTGTGGATAATTAATTTATCCACAAATATGGATAATCATTTTATCCACTTTTGTGGATAATAATTTTATCCACATTAGTGGATAATCATTTTATCCAAATTTGCGGATTATAATTTTATTCACATTTGTGTATAATTATTTTATCCGCATTTGTAGATAATAATTTTTTCCACCTTAGTGGATTCATATTTTATCTACATTTGCGGATAATAATTTTATTCGCATTTGTGGATAATTTTGGGGATAGTTATGTTGTCCAATTTTGTGGATAATTATTTTGTTCTGGCTTGTGAATAAATAGTGTTACCATTTTGAAAATTTTACAATATCAAGCTTTTTGGAGTGTCCGATTCGATCCGAAATTTGCACATCGTAATATTTCTAACAAACCTACATGAAGTCCAAACATGGAACGCATCGGCCCACTCCTTATCTTATCTCTCGCACCCCATGAAGATTAAAAATTTTGAAAATCGGAAAATTTCATAGGAAGTTAATCGAGTACTATCGGAATTGATCCATTAAAATCGCATCGATGAATACAATGATGGAGGCCATAGAAAAACATTTCCTGGTACCTCCCTGTTTGACCTTTAATGGCCAGCACGTTGATAGGTGTAAACTATGTGGTCTAAATTAGACAGATCTTAATATTTCTACTAACCATATATATTCATTGCATGTATCGACTATATAGGTCCATGATTTCTGGTACCTCGCCCTCAAAATGTCATAATTTTTTTTAAAAAAAGTATAAATTTAATAGAGAAAATATAATCCACCTCGACTGGGATTTCGTAGACCTTCACAACGCAAAATAACATACAAAAATCCCGTTCAAAAATTTTGGGATACGAACTAGCTAATGTCAAATATTTTAGCCGAATCTGACAGTTCTAATTAATCTACTATTTCTACGAAATTTATTACGGTACGGTAGATATCAGGTTTCCTGAGCAAACATCCTGTTAAAAGTGGAATTGGAAGGATACAAACATACGAATATCGATATCTAATCTTTGAGGGACTCTATCTATGATCTTATGAGCGACATTTTTGTGGAAACATTTTGAGGTAAATATCTCACGTCTTGTGGTATTTAGTTTACGATTTAAGAAAATAAGGACAGCAAAAAGACGCACAAGGACTCGAGATAGAAGTAAGATATGTTTTACAAAACTATTTCTCATTCGGTTTGACTGGAGACATCTCGACTCAAAAATAACCTGCAATAGACGGAAAAGAGATATAAAGTTTTTTTCTTCGTGGACTTTAGAGAAGTCTTCAGGAATGAAATTATGACGTCATAACTCAAAAATGTTGATCTAGGGTGAATTTTTCCTTCGAGATTCTGAATATACTCCACAATGGGGTTTCATACCCATAAATAATCATCCACCCCCAGATCTCGATTTTTGTTGCTTATTGGTACTGTAGAGTTCTTCGATATCGTTGCGAACATTTGAGTTTAATTCCGACCACCTCTAAATAGTTGCTTGTTATTGCGAATAGAATTCTTATTTTGTCATGCCTACTTTATCTCGTTGTTCTTCTTCTTCGTCTGTGACTTTTGTTGTGTCAACAGACTCATAAAATGCGGCCGATTTTTTTTGTCGTTCGTACGTTCCGTACATTTCTTTTGGTGTGTCTCTGAAAAAAAAAAACGAGTGGTGGTCAACGTACCCCACAGTCGGTCTATATTAAATGTCAATTAAAAAACAAGTAAATGAAAAGGCAAAACTAATCACGTATCTGATACATACACACATCTATCTATACGTATGTCTGATCTCACTTCAAAACAATTTCTAAATCAAAAAAAAAAAAAAAAAAAATCTATCAGGAATTACAAGATGGCATCATTAATGATAACTCTAACAGTTTGCGGATCATTGCAAAACTGATTTTTTTTTTAAAGTAAAACGGCAAATGAAAAAAATGGCGTTAGAATTCTGATATGTATTTAAACCACTTAATTTTCAAATCTCGACAGAAATGGGTTAATTTTATGTATTTCAAAGAAAAAGAAAGAAAAAAGATCAGTCGAAGCAACTGCCGTTTTGGTCCGCATTTAAATGTTCACTCTCGGGCATTCATTCTTGTTGTAGTTTCGGATTTTTTTTATTTTAAATAGCTTCTGTAAGGTGCTTTGTTTTTTGGTTGTTTGTGATTTTTTGTTCCTACAGCCCCTGAGGTGAATCTAAACCGAACAAAAAAGTTTATTGACATATGAAAGCCGGACAAGAAGTGGTGTGTAATCGAGTCAATGAATTTTGTGCACTCTCTTATTTTTTTGTCTGGTGTTTTTGTTTCATCGTTTCTTTCCTGCTCTGTTGTAAAGCGATTTTTAGCCGTTTTTATTAACCAGAAATCAACCCACAGATATTTTCGTTTTTATTATTTTTTGACCTTTATGTTTTCCACGCTCTACCATGGATGACAGCTATGATCAAGGTCGTCACATGTTCGGTAACAATAGAAGTACTTACCACTTAAATTTATTTGTTTTTTTTTTACTTTTTGTTTCTGTGTAGTTAACCAAACGTCTTCGCCTTCTTCTTTTTTATTTATAATTCCAATGTCATCCATCCATCTCGCCCAATTGGTAGTTCCATTGAATTTGGTAATCATATTATTGTTTTGTTCGGTTCGTTTCGATTTTAGGCCAATTTTATTATTGTGGATTAAAATTTTGAAAATCGTCATACAATTGATGGTTAGCCCACGTGAATAGCTCAATGGCGTTATTAGATCCATGACACACAATTTATGGATGGTTACATCTCAATTCTCAAAGAAAAAAAGAATTGAAACCAAAGACATGGTCAATAAAATTGTGTTGAGATCTCATGATGATAGGCTTATTGTGGACAAAAGACTGCAAAGAGATTAGTCCCCACGCATAAAATGGTGGCCCATTCTCAATCACGATAAAGGCTCTGATTCATGAAAAAAGGTTTTTAAAAAATGCACGCCTTTTCTGCATCTTGAAAAAATATTTTAAAAACCCCACACACATTCTAAAACATCCACGCCCGTTCTGAACCATAAACAAATATTTTTTTTTTTTAACCCAAAAATATTAAAAAAAAAATCACGCCTAGTGAAAAAAACGTGTTTTAAAAACCAACGCCTATTGTATACGGCTCCAGTCATACAACATATTTAAAAAACCCGACGTAAGGTCTTAAAAAAATTTAAAAAAATATTTTTAAACCAGTGAGCGGAGCCGTATAGTCGGACGGGGCCGACCATGCGTTACCCTACACAACTACCACAGAGTTCTAACATTCCGCGGATGTTTACTCCGAGCCTGGGCAATATTTCGTGATATTTGCACCCTCTTGCCCGAGTAGAGGTCAACAGCACCTCTTCCTAACACTGACACATTTTCCGAATATTACTAAAATTCAGTACAAGCCCTTCTAATTACTTGCCCCGATTCCCTTCATTGTGAGTTTTATGGTGATTTTCGGCTTATAATTTATGGCCTATAAATCGACTCGGAAAATACACAAAAGTTAAGTTTTCGGTCCCCTTGACCATAACTGGAACCTCTTTCTGAGTCGATTTATGCAAGTCCGTAAACAAAGTACAGGTTGCATTTATGATCCGATTTGGATGAAATTTGGCACAAGTCACTTATTTGCCACAAGGACGAACTCTATTGAAATTGAAAAAATCGGTTCAGATTTAGACATAGCTCCCATATATATTTTCGTCCGATATAGGCACCAAAGTCCCTATATATCTTTCGATTTGCACGAAATTTTGCATAGGTTACTGAATTAGGTCCAGAATGGTGTCTGCTAAGTTTCGCTGCCATATATTTTTTTCCGATTTTATGTAAATAGTGCACCAAAATCCCTATATATCTTTCGATTTGCGGGAAATGTAGCATGTCGTACTGAATTAAGCCTAGAATGATGTGTGTTAAGTTTTGAGAAAATCGGCTCAGATTTAGATATAGCTCCCATACATATTTTCGTCCGATGTAAGGAAAATGGGCCACCAAAGTCCCTGTATATCTTTCGAGTGTACTGAATTAGGTCCAGAATGGTGTCTACTAAGTTTCGTGAAAATCGGTTCAGATTTAGATATTTTCGTTCGATTTTATGTAAATAGTGCACCAAAGTCCCTATATATCTTTCGATTTGCACGAAATGAGGTGTTTTTAGTTTTGGGAATATCGGTTCAGATTTAGATTTAGCTCCCATATATATTTTCTTCCGATTTAAGGAAAATGGGCCACCAAAGTCCCTATATATGTCTCGATTTTCACCAAATTTGGCATGTCGTACTGAATTAAGCCTAGAATGATGTGTGTTAAGTTTTGAGAAAATCGGCTCAGATTTAGATATAGCTCCCCTATATATTTTCGTCCGATTTAAGAAAAAATGGGCCACCAAAATCCCTATATATCTTTCGATTTTCACCAAATTTGGCATAGCGCACTGAATTGAGTCTAGAATGATGTGTGCTAAGTTTCGTGAAAATCGGTTCAGATAAAGATATAGCTCCCATATATTTTTTCGTCCGATTTAAGGTAAATGGTGCACCAAAGTTCTATATATGTTTCGATTTGCACGAAATTTGGCATAGTGTACTGAATTAGGTCCAGAATGGTGTCTGCTAAGTTTCGAGAAAATCGTGTTTGATTGAGACTATATTTTTAACAGTGCGGCATATTAAGTATCGCGTATTAAGTTTGCTATAAATCAATTTACATAAATTTGTCCCATTGTACGCAAACGATTCTTAATCTGCCCGATTCAAATTTAGCATAGGTTGCAGAAAGGTGTATGTTCCTTCGAGGGAATATTGACATGAAATTGTTATGATTCATATGTACAATATACAAGGAGTGGTGAATGGTATCATATAGTCGGCCCTGTCCGACTTTACTACTTTCCTTACTGGTTTAAAAAATATGGTTAAATACCTCTCTAAGGCGTTTATTTGTTTTAAATATATTTTAAGTACCTAAGACGTGGATTAAGTGGATTAAATACATCTCTAAGGAGTAGATTTTTGAAGTACCTCTCTAATACGTAGATTTTTAAGTACCTCTCTTAGGTGTGGATTTTTTTAAAATAAGAATATGATTTCCAACATTCAATTAAATCGCTCCTAGCTTTAATCTATTTTATTGCCTATAATATGTATGATTTCCATACCATGAATAATTGCATGTGGGGTGTTCGGATGATGTGCCTGCATTTTGTTGATACAAATAAATATAAAAAACATACCGAGACACCAAATAAAAACACTATATCAACAATTTGGAGAGCCTTTATAACTGTAGTGGCAGCAAATTAATTAAAATACACCCCATGGTAGAAAGAGTTGCATTGCATTTGAATCAGAATTTAGATGGTGGAGGGGGTAAATGATTATGATTGTACAAAAAATAAACAATTATAAAAATATGGTGGCTCAAAAAACTTTTTTTCTATGGTTATTTTTCTCCAACCTTAAAAAAAATCATAAATTTTAATAAAAATCTACTAGAGGTCTATTTACTTTTTTTTCAAGTAAATAAATAAACACATGTGTAGTATATACACTTATGTATTTAAAACCCCATATTATCACATGCTCGGGATCAATGCATAGCAATGAGACATGTGCAGTTGAAGAGGCTGCAGTTTCATTCCTTCCACAGCTGCCTGCAATTGCATCTGTGGCATTTGATTTTTTTTTTCCTTTTTTCAAAGTGAACTCTATCCAAATACATAGATGCCACTTGGAATACTCACGAAACACTCACGATGCCACAATAACATTACAACTTCTTATTTAAATAGCTCCATTGCACATTTACAATCAAGCACAAGCATGCCTTCTTTAGAATGAACATTTCAAAAGAAGATCTTATTTCCAAGCAGGGCCGAATAGAGTTGTGATGGCATTCTTTGAAACTAAAATTAGCTACACTTTTCCAATTCCCCTTTCCCTCCACCTCCTTCTTTGTCACTTCTTCGTCAAACATGCATCACTCATTTATTTTCTTCTGTGTTATTTTAAGAATACAAAAAACAAAACATTATTCAATTTTTTTATGTGTTTTCCCCCCTATTCTTTTTACCCCCTCTCGGGGTATTGTTTCACACAAAGAGAACTCCACTTGCAGTACTGTTCTATTGTTACTTTGCCTCTTATCTAAATTAGTTTCTGATGTAATTCAAAAAAAAAAAAAACAAATTCTTGTCAACGAATGATTGAAGGAAAAGGGGTAGGGTACTTTGTCTCATTGTAGCCTAATTAGGTGTGAGTGAATTATTCTTCGGTTGGACGGAATTCCAATCTTCATCATGTTTTCAAAAAAAAAAAAAAAAAAAAATGTAGAGTGTCCATGTGTGTGATGAGTGTTTTTGGGAAATTTCGAAGTGATTATAGGGAAGTGAATTTGGAATGCGGTGAATCATACACAGTTGGTTTTCAAATATTTTGTACAGATATTTGAAGAGGTTACCTAAAAAATCCACTGTTATTAGCCTAATGGTACATCAACAAATATTAAAAAAAATCCACATTTGTGATTCTGATTGCGGACATGATGGCGTCTGAAGATCTTTAAAAACGATGTGTCAATTCGACAAAGATTAGGAGTTTGGAGAACCATTTACCTAAAATCGGACGAAAATATATATGGGAGCAAAATCTAAATCTGAACCGATTTTCTCGGAACTTAACACACATAATTCTAGACTTAATTTAGTACGCCATG
This sequence comes from Musca vetustissima, assembly GCF_032173495.1. NCBI lineage: Eukaryota > Metazoa > Arthropoda > Insecta > Diptera > Muscidae > Musca > Musca vetustissima. Next base: position 186,584 of record NW_026876493.1, on the reverse strand, counting down.
CCAAATTTCGTGAAAATCGAAGAATATATAGGGACTTTGGTGCATTATTTACACAAAATCGGACGAAAATATATATGGGAGCTATATCTTAATCTGAACCGATTTTCACGAAACTTAGCACACACCATTCTAGACTTAATTCAGTACGAAATGCCAAATTTCGTGCAATTCAAAGGATATATGTTGACTTTGGTGGCCCATTTTCCTTAAATCGGACGAAAATATATATGTGAGCTATATCGAAATCGGACCCGATTTTCTAGAATCTTAACACACATCATTCCAGGCTTAATTCAGTACGACATGCCAAATTTCGTGCAAATCGAAAGATATATAGGGACTTTGGTGCACCATTTACATAAAATCGGGCGATACTATATATGGGAGCTATATCTAAATCTGCCCCGATTTTCACGAAACTTAGCCCACATCATTCTAGACATAATTCAGTATGCTGTGGCAAAATTCGTGCAAATCAAAAGATTTTCAGGACCATTTACCTAAAATCGGATGAAAATATATATAGGAGCTATATCTAAATCTGAACCGATTTTCTCCAATTTCAATAGGGTTCGTCCTTGGGCCATATAAGTGACTTGTGCACAAATTTCATCCAAATCGGATCATAAATGTGACCTGTACTTTGTTTACAATTTAACATCAACAGACGGGCGGACGGACGGACGGACATGCATAAATCGGCTCAGAAAGTGATTCTATGCATATTCTCAAAAGGAACCATGGGTCTATCTCGATTCCTTTTGCCTGCTACAAACATATGCACAAAGACATAATACCCTGTACCACAGTGTGGTGAAGGGTATAAAAATCCACTCTTAGGAGTCTGGTTGACTCTCCAGAAATATTCTTTAAAAATCCACGCTTAGGAGTCTGGTTGTCACTCCAGAAATATTGTTCAAAAATCCACGCCTAGGAGTCCGGTTGTCTCTCCAGAAATGTTCTTCGAAAATCCACGCTTAGGAGCCTGGTTGACTCTCCAGAAATATTCTTTAAAATCCACGCTTAGGAGCCTGGTTGACTCTCCAGAAATATTCTTAAAAAAACCACGCTTAGGAGTCTGGTTGGTCTCCAGAAATATTCCTTATAAATCCACGCTTAGGAGTCTGGTTGGCTCTCCAGAAATATTCCTTATAAATCCACGCTTAGGAGTCTGGTTGGCTCTCCAGAAATATTCTTTATAAATCCACGATTAGGATTCTGGTTGTGTCTCCAGAAATAATTTTTAAAAATCCACGCTTAGGAGTCTGGTTGTCTCTCCAGAAATATTATTTAAAAATCCACGCTTAGGAGTCTGGTTGTCTATCCAGAACTATTCTTTAAAAATCCACGCTTAGGAGCCTGATTGACTCTCTAGAACTATTCTTTAAAAATCCACACTTAGGAGTCTGGTTGACTCTCCAGAAATATTCTTTAAAAATCCACGCTTGGGAGTCTGGTTGACTCTCCAGAAATATTCTTTAAAAATCTCTGGTTGACTCCCCAGATTTATTCTTTAAAAATCCACGCCATTGGATCTGATGATCTCTCAAAAAGTATTTAAAAATCCAAGCCATTGTATCTAATGATCTCTGAAAAAGTATTTAAAAATCCACGCCTAATGACGTGAAATCCGCGTCTAAGTATCTGATGATATCTCAAACACAATATTTTTAAAAAATCCAAGCTTGTGAAACGAATAATACCTCAAAAATATTCTTAAAAAGCCACACCGAACGATCTGATGATCTCCCAAAAAATATTCTATAAAAAATCCTCGCCTGATGATTTGATGATACCTTAAAAATGTGTTTTTTTCAAAGTTTCCAAGAATCTAATGATCCGTCAAAAAATATTCTAAAAAAATCCACGGTTATGGATTTGATGCTGCTTTAAAAAAGTATTCATTAAAATGGATCCAATGGAGTCTCAAAAAAATATTAGTTAAAAAATTAATATAAACTTTTCAAAACTCATAATTGCAACTGCTTCGATTTTTCCTCAGATTATTATTTTATTTTCTTATTTCCTTTGCTCCATTTTATTTGCAGTTTTGCATTTTGTGGGTTTAATTTATCAATTAAGTGCAGTTCACACACACACACACACACACACACACGCACTCACATAATGACAGACAATGTTTATTTGTTGCTATTCGCAAGATTTAAAATGTTATAATTAATAAGTGAGAGAGATTGACTTAAACAAATATAACACCAGACCACATCACAACACTACACATGTGACACATATTTATTGTGGCTGCAAAGTTGTGCAGTTGTGGTCAATAAAATAGCAAGGGGTTAAATTTGTCAAATTGTTTTCATAGAAGAATTAGGTATAATTCGTTAACTACTGAAGATCTATATCTGAACTACATATATAATATAACATGTCTTGTAGAAGGAATGTGAAGGATTGTCCCTTCAAATCTATAGAAGATCTCTGGAAAGTCTTGAATCTGTAGAAGACCTGTGAATGGTATTTCCCCTATAAGAAGCATGTAAATGTATTTTTTCTTTTTTCTAGAGAAAATCTATAAAAGAAATTTTCCCTACAGAAGACCTCTGAAGGGTCTTATTTCAAAACCCTTGAGATTGTTATTATATTTATAAAATCGTATTATTTCAACTGAAGGCCCCCTCTAACAGTATCTAATATTACACAATAGAACTGTTTATTTTTCCGATTCGTGTGTCATGTGACACTTCGCATATTATTTAAGATGAAAAATACTAAGACTAGATCAAATTTTACACATACAATTTTCTCTAAGAGAGACGGGCGGACGTAACTGGCTCATTAAAAATTCTTGAGATACGCATATGATAAATTGTTCGGGGTCAAATGAAAAAAACAGACATATAGTCAAATAACTACAATTTGATATAATGTTTTGTTTTATTATTTAGTATTGTTTTTGTTGGTGTGACGCCTTCACATATGGAGATAAGAGTTATGATGTCGACTGTCCTGATGGCAAAAACCAAAAATATAACACGATAACACACTTAGAATATAGTGATTGCCGCTGTTGCTATGAATCTATCTGCAATTACAGATTGGCTTATCTACACATTTACATAAATAGTATTTTTTGTGTATATATCATTAGGATTTATATAAATAAAATTAGGTGGTTTAATAAAAGTTAATGTGCAGTAAAATTTTTTTATTTATAAAAAAAATTAACCACGAGATTTTTGTCACATTTCTTAGATATTTATTTTATAAGTATCTGTTGGGATATATTATTCAAAAAAATCGTGATTATTTAAGGATCGTGATCTAGGGAACCTCAGAAAACAGAATTTATTTTTGTCCATAGATCGAAATATGGATCATAGGCCAATAATTTAGTATAATTTCTATCATATATCAAGTAGTCGATATTTTTGCAGGAAGTTTTCGTAAAGAGCGACACCTTTATTTTTGTTCACGAATGATTAATATTTAGAAGATTCAAAATTTATGATCCGAACAGCACAATTTCTAATACAGGGAACTGTATTTAGGTTTTGTTTTAATAATCAGACAATATTTAGCGGGACCAATCGACTATGACATTTGTATAAAAAATTACAGCTGTTGGGGTGTAACGGAAGTAAGGTGAGGTATATGGACAAATATTTAAAAAAAAAACTTGCATATTGGAATATTTTTTGGTTTGTTCCCGTACTGCAAGAATCTGCTAGATCTTACTTTTTTTCGATATCATAAAGGAAAATTCGTTATCGTAGTAAATAGTAGTAGATTCTTGCAGTACGGGAACAGACCAAAAAATATTCCAATATGCAAGTTTTTTTTTAAATATTTGTCCATATACCTCACCTTACTTCCGTTACACAGCTGTAATTTTTTATACAGCTGTAATTTTGATTTTTATGTTTTATATATAAATCTTTTAGTTCCTTTTTATTTTTTGATCTTTATTTTGTAATTTATTTTATTTATTAACTCATTTTATTATTTAATTAATTTTATTTATAAATTTAATTTCGTTATTTTCTTTTCTTTTTTAGGTAAGTTTTCATTTCACGAGATACATATATTTGATAAATAAACTGTAAGTGGAATTTATATTAAATAGTAAGACCCAATATGAAAATATATATCCAAAGTTTCAATATCCTTGAGGAGATCTTTTTGTCGACCCTAAGTGGAATTTAATTAAATAGTAAGAACTGATACGAAAACATATCCATAGTTCCAGTATCCCTGAGGCGATTTTTTTTCTCTCGACACTAAGTCATGCATTTTAAAATATGTTTCTAATGAACACAGATTTTTTTAAACCGAATAGTGCTGTAATCATTTTTTCGAATTGTGGGCCGAAACTTTCAGCGTCTCTAGATTGTGGGCCACTGAATTCAAAAATTAGATTTGTATACTTTTTTCTTCTCAGGATAATCGACAGGATCAATTTTTGGGCTGTGGCCGTACGTTGACACTAGCACTGCTCGGTACAGGTCTTTTAGATGATTTATTGATCGTATTATGAGTGTGACCATATGGTCACGCTAGCACAGCTCGGGTTAAACAAGTACCTCGAAATTTTCACCGGAAACCCAGTAAATAAATTCTATGTCGATTTATCCATGTCTGTTTATTTTTATGTCGAAATCACAATAAAGCAGTCTTACACTCCTAGGAGTTTATTTTATAGAAAATGGGATATATATATATATGAAATTTTATACCCTACACAGAGTATTATAACCCAAGAGTTTGTAAAGCCGCGGAATATTGGTCTTAGACCCACATTTAAATATACCGATCGCCATATCTCGACTAGCTGAGTCGATCTAGACATGTGTGTCCATCCTTCTGTCCATTATAATTTGTAAATGCGATACAGACCACAGTTATGGACTAATCTTCACGAAATTTTGCATGTAGGATGGGTTCTGGCCAATGAATATCCCTATTGTTTTAGGTAAAGATCGCTTAATATTTAGGGGATGAATGGACCAAAAACTTTGTTTTTGTCTATATTTTCTGGTCGCTCCAGAGACCGTAATTATGGCCCAAACATTGCGAATTTTGTACATGGAGAAGAGAATCGAGCCAACGAATAATCAAGTTGGTTTTCATAAAGAGCGGTCAATATGTAGCGGGTCAAATGGACCCTAACTATTGTGTGAAAAATTACACAATTTGTATTCTATAACGTATATATTTGAGCTTCAAGGACATAGACCCGAGAAGTTGACAGTATATCCTAGAGGAGTGAGTTGACCTTTAAATGGATACCAATTTTGTCGTATGTACTCGGATGTGGAAGTTACACTTTAATATTTACAGGTTCTTACGTTGAAAGCCGACCATCACAACACAACCCGCGGTGAAGGGAATCTCAATAAGTAATTAGAAGGGCTGTACTGAATATTGGAAATATTCGGAAAATATCTCAGTGTAAGGAAGAGGTGCTGTTGATTTCTAATCGGGCAAAAGGGTGCAACTTCCGTGGTACTTGTGTAGGGTATCGTATGATCGGTCCCTAGTTTCAAAATATAGATTTCTAAATAATTTTTTGCTAGATTTTGACTTTATTTTTAAAAAAGCTATATTTTAAATAACTAAACTCCATATTTATATAAAAAATATATGTTTTTCTAAAAAAATTAAAAAAATAAAATTCTAGCAAAAAATTATTTTTTTTTTTCTCAAAAAATAAAAATAAAATTCTAGCAAAAATTTACTTAAAAATTCTGAAGGTTTTACAGAACACCTTCTAAAAATTATAAAAAAAAATTAAGTAATTTTTTAATTTTAATGGTATAACACACTTATATATAAATATGTACATACATATATATAATCGCTTTGTTTGTGGTTTCTTTCAAATCATGCTGGATGACTAAACGCATCGATGTAAATTATTAAAATGTATATACATATATGTTATATATATTGTAAGATATGCATTCCATATCACCATTAACAATGAGAGACTAATAAAAGTGGTCAGTTGGATAATAAACGCGAACAAGTTAAGAACGCTTAATATAATTTATTTGAAAAAAAAATAATAAAAATAATTTTATTATTAATAATAAAAAATATTGAAAACAAGTACATTATAATTTTATATATATTTTTTGGAAATTTTATAAGATATTCTTAAAATTTTGTAAGTGTCAATACAACTACATATTTATTTTTTCATCAAATCAAAATAAACAAATTTATATTTTACTGAAATATCAGTGCCGTCGAAAACAGAATACAGTCGAACTTTTTCATATCAAACGTCCTTTTATCAAACGTCCTTCTTCATATCAAATCACTAGTGGTAATTCACATACAAAATAGTCTTAAATCTAAGACCAAAAGACTAAAAATCTCTTCCTTGCCATTGAGGGTGCATCACTTGCCCTCTTAAACTTTTCCAAAAAAATTGGAGGATAATGGCCTTCAAAATACATATTATGCATTTATGTGCCGCTATTGTTTTCTTAATGTGATATATACTTTTTCAAATTTCCAAAAATAATGACAGATTTATTGGCCATAAAAAAACTTACTAAAAATAATATTTTTGAAGTTCAAAAACCCTGTTTTTTTAGTTTCAATGACACACACCTACCCGAAAAAAAACACAAACAAACAAACGAAAAATGAAAAAGAAAACTCCCCCACTTTGGTGATAATACAGTTGATTTGAAAAAAAAAACAAAATAAAATAAAAATTCAATGCTTCACCACCAACTATGAAACATCGAAAAGAAACGACCCCACCCAACAACCAATTGATTTCAAACTTAAAACAAAAACAACAGCAATGTTTGTGGTTATTCCCCCTTCTTCCTCTTCTTCTTGGCAATTGATGAGTCGAGGAGTTGTTATTATTTTTGGAAAACAAATAAAATCAATTTGAAAAAAAAGATAAAGTAACAAAAAATAATTAAGAATGTGTGTTGCCCTAATGTTTTTTTTTTTTTTCAGAATGTTATTTTTAACATTTGATAAATTGAGTGTTTTGATTTTTTTTTTTTTATTTTTGGGAATTTTGAAATTAGAAAGTTGAAGTGTTAGGGGTCAATGCCACGTCGAATATATGTGTTATATGGAAATTATTTTAAACTTTGTATGAGAATGGGACTTCGTGTGTTGCTATTTATACTTCGAAAGCTAATTGTATTTCCTCCAATGACTTTTTCAAATAAATACAAAAAAAAAAAACTATCAGCGCTATATTTCCGCCCTCTAGTGTAATAATGGGTTACTAAATAATATCTGAATACGTTAGCACCTGTAAATATTAAAGTATAACTCCCACATATATATTGTATATATGTACATACGACAATATAATATTGGTATCAATTTAAATGCCAACCACTCCTCTTGGGTATATCAACTTCTCAGGTCTATGTCCTGACACAAAAGCCAGGGTCCATTTGACCCGCAAAATATTGACCGATCTTTTCCAAAAAACGGGCAAACATATTCTTCTCCTCCAAGTAAAAAATTCGCGATAATTTCATCACCTAAATATTAACCGATCTTTACCTAAAGCAATAGGGGATTTCATTGGCCAGAACCCATCCTATATGCTTGGGACTGGCACAATGCTATAATTCCCTGCCAACATAGTTGTTTAGGATATAAAAACAGAGTGGTTCTTAAAAAAAATCATGCCATTGGGTACCAAATCTCTCCACAAAAAAATATAAACATAGGTCTACTTTATCGGTACCCCCTTTTTTTGGTACTTTGAGGTTCTTGAGAGCATTTTTCAACCGAACTCCCTGAAATATGGTACGATGGGTTCCCATTGGGTACCAAATCTTTCCACAAAAAATTATAAATATAGGTCCACTTTTTCTGGTGACTCCAAATAACGGTACCCCCACTTTTTTGGTATTTTGAGGTTCTTAAGCGGGTATTTCAACCGAATGCGCTAAAATTTGATACATTGGGTTCTAAAGATAGGTCCACTTTATCGAATAGCATGAACCGAGATAAACACAGGGTTCATTTTGAGAATATGCATAGAATCACTATCTAAGTCGATTTATGCATGCCCTTCTGTCCGTATGTCTGTCCATGTTAAATTGTAAACAAAGTACAAGTCGCATTTATGATCCGAATTGGATGAAATTTGGTATAGGTCACATTTTTGGCCAAGGACCCTATTGAAATTAGGAAAATTTGGTTCAATGCACCAAAGTCCCTATATATCTTTCGATTTGTACGCAATTTGGCATAGCGTACTGAATAAAGCCTACAATCATGTTTGTGAAAATCGGGTTAGATTTAGATATAGCTCCCATATTTATTTTCGTCCGATTTAATGCAAATGGTATATATCTCCCAAACTCTCTATATATCTTTCAATTTCCAAGTCTAGAATCATGTATGTTAAGTGTGGTGAAAATTGGTTCAGATTTAGAAATAGCTCCCTTATATAGTTTCGCCCGATTCTATGTGAATGATACACCAAACTCCCAATATTTGTCCGATTGAGGCAAAATTTTGCACAGAGTACTGAATTAGGTCCAGACTGATGTCTGCGATGTTTTGTAAAAATCGGCTCAGATTTAGATATAGCTCCCATATATATTTTCGTCCGGTTTTTGGTAAATGGTGCTCCAAACGTTCAATATTAATTTCGATTGAGATTTAATATTGAGTATTAAAATAGGTCCACATTGATGTATACGAAGTTTTGTGAAAATCGGTTCAGATTGGGATATAGCTCACCTTCCGATTTTTGTTAAGTGGTGCACCAAACACCCAAGGATAGCCCGATTGATACAAATATTTTTACAGCGCATTCAGATAGATCCATATTAATGTATACGACGTTTTGAGAAAATCGGTTCAGATTTAGATAGAGCTCCCATATTCCGATTTTTGGTAAATGGTGCACCGAGGAGCCTACGTGGACAGCGCTCTGTGCTGCAGCATACCAAACGGTATATGCCACGGTTGCTCAATTAGGTCCAGATTTACATATAGCTCCACATACACTATTTTCCTCGATTTCATACAAATAGTACACAATAGAATCCGATTGACATATAATTTTTCATAGATTTCAGAATGATATGAAAAATATCGTAGATCACACATTTAGTTTCACCCCATTCCATTTCAATGGTCCTCTAAATATTATATGTCTGTTCTATCTACAGGATATCGTATATATTAGCATCTCTTGTATGTATCCAAAGTGGTGAAGGGTATCATATAGTCGACCCCGTTCGACTTTTGAGTTTTCCTTACTAGTTTCCACGATTATGACTCAGAAAATCCTTAAAAAAATGATCTATTAAAAGGATCCAAACTTATGCTTCTAAAAAAAAATTAAAAAGTATTCAATAAAAAATCCACACTTATATTGTCAATGGTCCCTTAAAAAATAGCCATAATAAGTGAGGTTTTCTTAAAAAAGCACCTACAGGTCCTTCTAATTTTTTTTTTAAATAAAAATTCATACCTTTTGCACAGATGATGGGCTCTCAAAAAATATTTTTTTAATCTTCACTTATATGCGTACATTAAACCTGCATTGTATGTAGCAGGTCCCCAACCTACGTTACGCATTTCCAACATGTTTTACACCTGTTTTTTATTTAAAGTTCAAAACACTTTCTTTCAAATAATGAATGTGTTAAAAACTTAAATACATCTTAATTTTTTTTATAATTGCGATAATGATGTCCACGATGGTGACAAAGAAGACGAAGAAGCCGATCGGTGGTTAAACAAATACTGTCTTAGTGCAAACTTGCAATTACAATTGCTGTAGCCTCCGCCACACAGTCAAAATGCGGTGCTGAGGCCTACCAATTATGGTATTTTACGTTAATGTTTGGTGGTAGTGATGATAGAGTCTTAACAAATAATGATAGATGCTTAACATTTAGGCTTATGATGTTTAACAAAAAAATATAATAATGACAGACTTTACAAACAAAAACAACAAAAGTGTTTGGTGGAGCTTTGCAAAAACAACAATCAAGCCTTTCATTGGTTTTCATCATACTTGTGTTGTGTTTGGAATGTCTATGCCTATTTCATTGATCCCAACCTGTCTGCCAACACCAAAAACAATTGTGGGCAATACACAGTTTCAAGTGAAAGCATTTCAAATTGCCACAATTTTATTTCATGTTTTTTTTTACAAATGAAATTAAATCTTAATATGATGTTTTTTATTCATTTCGATTTTTTCTGTTTGTGGTATTTTTTTTTCTAAGGACAGACATCGGAACTTTTAGATATTTTCTCTCCTAGAAACTGAGCTTTGACATTGACATTAGATATTAACCAAAGCCACAAAATGTGTTCGAATGTGTGGGTGTGTATGTGATCGTTTTGGAAAATGACACCTTTCAACAACCCTCACCGATTTTTATTATAATTTTCACACGCATTTTGGTGTCAGCTTAAAAAGGGAAAAAATTTAAACGTTAGCAATGCCTGTTGGCGGTCTCGTTCTCATCTCCATTGTAACGGTTCACTCTCACCTAGAAACGATACGAAAAACCTCTTTGAGGGGGTTTTTAACCACAAATCAATATTAAAAGTAATTAAGTTATCTGTAAATGATAGCAGCCAGCTTCATTGGAATTGATTTTGTTTTTGATTTAGAATTTGGTTTCCAAACATAAAAATTAAATAGCAAAAATGACGTTATAATTGTATTTAATTCCGATTTTTTTTATAAAAAAATATTGATTGATAGATTTATCCAAATCAGAAGCAGATTTATTATTAACCAATAACCATTTTAGTCAGAATTGAATACATTTTTAACATTAAAATTTTTAATTTCAAATGATTTTAGGTTTTTAGTGCCGCATTTAGTTAAAATCGGACGAAAATATATATGGGAGCTATACGTAAATCTTAACCGATTTTTAGGAAACTTAGCACACAACATTCTAGACTTAATTCAGTGCACTATGTCAAATTTCGTGCACGTCGAAGGGTATTTAGGGACTTTTGTGCACCATTTACATGAAATCGGACGAAAATATATATGGGAGTTATATCGTAATCTGAACCGATTTTTACAAAACTTAGCACACATCATTCCAGACTCAGTTCAGTACGAAATGCCAAATTTCGTTAAAATCGAGAGATATATAAGGGCTTTGGTGCAACACTAACATAAAATCGGACGAAATTATATATGGGAGTTATATATGTAAATCTGAACCGATTTTTACGAAATTTAGCACACATCATTCTAGACTCAAATCAGTACGCTATACCAAATTTCGTACAGTTCGAAGGATATATAGGGACTTTGGTGCACCATTTACATTAAATTGGACGAAAATATATATGGGAGCTATATATAAATCTGAACTGATTTTTACGAAATTTAGCACACATCATTCCAGACTCAATTCAGTACGCTATGCGAAATTTCGTGCAAATCGAAATGAATATAGAGGATTTGATGCATGAAATCGGACGAAAACATATATGGGAGCTATATATCTAAATTTAAACCGATTTTTACGAAACGTAGCACACATAATTACAGACTCAATTCAGTACGCTATGCTAAATTTCGTGCAATTCGAAGAATATATAGGGACTTTTGTGCACCGTCGGACGATTATATATGGGAGCTATATCTAAATCTGAACCGATTTTCTCCAGTTTCAATTGGGTTCGTCCCTGGGCCAAATAAGTGAGCTGTGCGAACTGTACTTCTTCTGTACTTCGTTCACAAGAATACAGGGACAGACGGATGGACAGACGGATATGCATAAATCGACTCAGAAAATGATTCTATGCCTATTCTCCAAAGGAATCATTGATCTATCTCGTTTCCTTTTTCATGTTACAAACATATGCACAAAGACATAATACCCTGTACCACAGGGTAGACCGACATAGGCATACTTCTTTGCTATGTTCCTTATATAAAAATCCCAACATTATTCGCTTAGGTCCAAAAATTTGCACGGTCGTAATTTACGTCTTTTTAGCACATTATACCCTACACAACTATGTTGTCAGGGTATTATTCAACTTTGTGCAGCCCCAAAATTTTGTAACGCCGCGAAATATTGGTCCTAAACCCACCTTTAAGAATACCGACTAGCTGAGTCCGTCAGTCCGTCCCTCCGTTATAATTTGTAAACCTGATACAGGCCACAGTTATGGACCAATCTTCACGAAATTTTGCATGTAGGATGGATTCTGGCCAATGAAGACCCGTATTGTTTTTTGGTAAAGATGGGTTAATATTTAGGGGATGAAATGGACCAAATACTTAATTTTTGTCTGAATTTCTTGTCGCTCCAGAAGCCGCAATTATGGCCCAAACTTCGCGAATTTGTACGTGGAGAAGGGTATCGGGCGAAAAAATAAGCATGCCTGTTTTGTTTGGGTCAAATGGTCCCTGACTTTTGAGTAAAAAATTACAAAATGTGTATACTATGGCGTATATATTTACTCCGGAAGGACATAGTCCCGAGAAGTTAACAGTATACCCAAGAGGATTGGCAGACCTTTAAATTGATACCAATTTCATTATCGTATGTACCCGGATGTGGGAGTTACACTTAAATATTTACAGGTACTTATTATTTAGAAACCCATTACCACACTAGAGAGCGGCAATATAGCGCTTATTGGTTTGACATTTCCCAAGAAGTTCTAGTTATGGTTAAGGACTACGCAAATAATTTTTGGTGATGATCAGATAAAAAATTTGGGATGAAGTGAATCGAAAACTTAATTTTTTGTGTTTTCTTATGATCGATTAATAGGCCACAATTATAAGCCGAACATCATAACAGAACCCACGGTTGAAGGGAATCTGGACAAGTACTTAGAAGAGCTGTACTGAATATTGGTAATATTTGTTGACCTCTAGTCGGTCAATAGGGTGTAAATATGCTCAGAATATAGAACCACAGAAAAATAGATTTTCGTGGAAGTTGTGTAGGGTACTGATACCGACCATATATATATATATATATATATATATTGACATAGCGATCCATTGTCAGTTTATTAAACGATTTCACAGCATTTTTTGTACATTGTGGCTCGAATATGGTATTCCAGGATATTAGAGGGAAAAACACCCTGAGTTGAAAAATGGTCGAACTTTTAATATAACCCCACACGAAAAGGGGTGATATTTTTGATTTTTTTTTTAAATATGTATATATTTTTTTCTGTCCAATGATCTTTAAGTGAAATTGCAAATTACAAATTTGGAAAAAACTGTTTAATTTTGAATTGTTACAAATGGCAATGACCGAGTTTGCTTTGTTGTTTTTGTATGTTTGTGATGTTGTTATTGTCATCGTTTTTGTTTTGTACTGTTGTACTGTTTAATCAAACTTCCCAAAAATGTCGATACGAGCTGTAATACAAATAAATGAGAAGATTTCCTTCTGTTTTGTTGGCTTTCTTTTGTTAAATCAATTAAATTGAAATGTTTTCTCGTTTATTACCACCTCGCCTAAAAATAGACGGGGGAACAACCAGTCAACCAATTTGATAAAAGCCATTTGTTGTCATCGTTCGAACAATGGAAAACAATAGTTAATAATTTAATTAATGTTTAAATTTCGAGACAACAAAATAATAATTCTGCGTTGTTATCTATTTTGATAACTGCAAATTTTATTTTGTCTTTTTTTAAGATTTATGGGCTTTCTAAGAAAATTTTTTTTTAGATATTATGGAATATTTGCAATGGCTTGAAAAAGAAAATAATAAAGTATGAAAAGAATAACACTTTACGGGGCGAAAGCCCTTGCGAGTATTTAAGGAATACAGAAAGAAAATGTAGTCATCCAATTAGTCCATCTATTCGTCGACTATAAAGCCGCATTCGATAGCCCTATCCGTTCAGAGCTGTATAAAGCCATGTCTGCGTTTGGCATTCCTGTAAAATTAATACGGCTATGCAGGATAACTTTAACTGGCACAATATTAGCAGTTAAAGTCGGAAAGGACCTCTCGGAACACTTTAATAACGAACGAGGATTCAGACAAGATGACAGTTTGTCGTGTGACATTTTTAACATCCTGCTGGAAGTGGTCATACGAGGGGCAAAAGTAAACAGAAATGATACTCTGTACACCAAACAAGACATGTTACTCGCCTACGCCGATGACATCGACATAATGGGTCGAACACTGAGAGCGGTAACAGCCACCTTTGAACAAATTGAGAAGGAGTCTCCCAAAGTGGGACTGGCAGTAAACGGCGAGAAGACCAAACTGATGGTATCAACGCGCAAAACGTCCAGTAGACTCGGACCAACTGTGGAACTTGAGAACTACAGCTTCGAGGTAGTCAAAGATTTTATATACCTTGGTACCGTCATAAACAAAACGAATGATATGCGTTCTGAAATTCGGAGAAGGATAATGATGGCCAACAAATGATACTATGGTCTGAGCTAACAACTCAAAAACAAGTCCACCTCCCGCCAGACCAAACTCACACTCTACAAGACGCTGATACTACCCGTGCTGTTATATGGATATGAAACATGGATACTTGCGCAAGCAGATGAGGCAGCTCTTGGAGTGTTTGAGAGAAAAATTATCCGATACATCTATGGCCTGATCTGCATTGACGGTGAATATCGCCGTCGAATGAACCATGAGTTGTACCAGCTATTCTCCGACATCGACATTGTTAGACGTATTGAACTGCAGGACTACGTTGGCTAGGTCATGTTGTGAGAATGTATGAAGATACTCCAGCCCAGAAGGCATATACAAGCGAACCAGCTGATGGTTCACGCAGAAGGGGAAGGCCACGAATAAGATGGAAAGACCAAGTGGAAAAACTGCGCAAAGACCGACGCGCCTGGAAATATTTTTTAAGCTCGGCTTATGGAACGAAAGTTCTGTCACAAGCCAGCTAAGTAAGTAAGTTCCTTCGAAAAGGCGAAGTCTATTAGGATACGTGTAGAATATGTAGTCGGCCCATTCCCACTTTACTACTTTCCTTGCCAAAATATTCGACCAAAATCGATTCAAAATCCGACCAAAATCAAATGTTCCTCAGAACAATTCGCAATCCAACCAATATTATATCATGACATATCCTCAAATGGCAATGATCATTTATTTGTATAATGGAACACATGTGTGCCTGGGCCAGCGAATGCAGTATTATCTGGTGTGGCCGTCTCACATCCAAATGGACACAGGCAAGGCGATGGCGGGGGAGATATGGGGTTGCATTTTATTTCTTTATTTTTTTTATAATTTCATTTTATCAACATTTCTGAATCATCAAACATGACTCGCATTGGTTGCTCGCTCGCTCACTCATAATCATGGAGAATGACGGGAGGGTTTCAATGGAAATTCATTACAGTTGTGTTTCTTTTCTTCTTAAAAGTAGTTGTTTCTTGACTTGTTCATGAAAACAACAGAAACGAATAAACCAACCAGAAAAAAAACGGAACGCTCCCTTTTTATTGCGAAAACCATAACTTTACATATGGTCTGGACTGGTCTGGAAGACGACATTGCTGTCATTCATTCATAAGTTGTAGTTGTGTTGTGGTGGGGTCATTCATTATTTTATGTTTTCTTATTGTTTTTTTCTTTGTCGTTTAGTGCACACACACCTAGTCGTGTTAATTTTTAGATACTTTAACAAAACATATCCTTAAAAGGACAAGTGTCAGAAGACTTGTCAGGTCATGTTGGCAGGTTAAATCGTGTATTAAGTTTCTTGTTTTAATTGTAATTTGTCTGGATATGCCGTCATAGTTACTCACTACACCGGGATTAATAATAAGTGACACATTTGTTTTAACCTTTTAAATATCCTTCCTGACTTCCTTTCCACCTTTGTTGGAGGGGTGTGTGCTTCATTTGTATTATGGTTTAAGGTGTAGTATCGTTGGGTATTTAGTTAAAGTTGTTGGCTTTAAGCTCATTACAAGGACTCGGAATATAAAACACTTTACGGCAGTTTATACTAAGCAGTAAAGCGTTGCATTAGAAGGACATATCCGAGATCTTGTCTTCTACTTGATCTTTCCATAGGATTCGTGACCTTTCCCTTCTGCGTGAATCATCAGCTGGTTCGCTTTTATATGCCTTTTGAGCTGGTGAAATCCTCATCCATTCTCACAACCTAGCCGAAGTAGTTGCTGCAGCTCGATCCGTCCGAGAATAGATGGTATAGCTTATGGTTCATTCGACGGGGAATGGTTCACCTTCAACGCAGATCGACCCATAGATTTTTCGGAGAATTTTTCACTCAAGAGCTGTCGCATCTGCTTGCGAAAGTACCCATGCTTCAGATCCATACACCAGCGTCTTGTAGAGTGTGAGTTTGGTCGGGGAGAAGTTGCCTGGTTTCTAATCTGCTTACTTAGACAATAGTAGTATCTGATGACCAACACTGTTCTCCTCCGATATTCAAAACTGATGTCATTAGTTTTATTTATGGCGGTACCGAGGT
The DNA here is from genome assembly GCF_032173495.1 of Musca vetustissima. Taxonomy (NCBI): domain Eukaryota; kingdom Metazoa; phylum Arthropoda; class Insecta; order Diptera; family Muscidae; genus Musca; species Musca vetustissima. Next base: position 170,152 of record NW_026876493.1, on the reverse strand, counting down.
ATATAAAATCTTTGTCTACATCAAAGCTGTAGTTTTCAAGTTCCACTGTTGGTCTGAGTCTATTGGACGTCTTGCGCGTTGATAATAGCATCTGGTCTTCTCTTTATCCCTACAGGGGGATATGTTTCCTTCTTTATCCCTACAGGGGGATATGTCTTACTCGTTGGCAAAAATTCCCGGACTTCATTATGACTCCTGTACATCTCGAATTGCTCCCTCTCACGTTTTTCTTGTTCTTTCTTCTTTTTTTGAAAATATGTTTCTCCTCCTTCCTTTTCTCCCGATAATTCTCCCTCGCATAGTGTATTGCTACTGTCTGCAAGGTTGCCGTATACCCTGCGTTATTCACACCAGTAGCCTTACGCCTCTATTGATTCTTTGCCCCTGTGCTTCGATATTATTACCGGGACAAGGATTGCTTTCGTCAAGAAGGTGGGTAAGTTCAGCGTAATAGGCTTCTGCTATCTGTTGTGTTTGCAGCTTTCCGAAGTCGAGGTTTCGTGTTCCATTAAATTGCGCCTTTGCGAACCTTGGCTGCCACAAGATGGTCCGAATCGATATTCGCTCCTCGAATCGATCGAACGTCTAAAACACCAAATGGCTAAACAGAATGTTCGCATTGAGCGTTTTTTGTTATCGCGTTAACGCACGCAAAAAGTTAAAATATATTTAACTCCGAAGCGCAACACACATCAACTTCGAGCGTTTGTGTTATCGTTTCCTTGTGGTTGTTGTATTTTAGATAACATATAACGCGACGGATGGCTCAACGCGAGCATTCTGCTTAGCCCTTAAATGTCTCATTCACAGCTGAAATAAACAATGGGGTTATATTAAATTCAAATTGACAAAAAATACTGCATTAAAGTATAGCTGAATTTGATATACATACTGCTGAATACAACTTTTCATTCAAAATTTAATTTAAAAATAAAGCTGAATTCTTTATTTCCGATTGCTGAATACAATTTTCCTGCATACATCGTCATTGCTACAAAAATCATTTACAACTGCTTCCAAAAATGTTGCTGAATTGCATTATTCACAGCTGAATGTCATTTAAATTTATATAGACAAAAAATACTACATTAAAAAATAGCTGAATTTTCAAAACTAAACTTTCAAAACTTAATTAAAAAAATAAAGCAAAATTCCTTTTTTCCATTGCTGAATACAATTTTCCTTCAGACATTTGTTATACATTCCTACTCAAATCATTTACAATTGCTTCCAAAATGTTTGCTGAATTGCATTTTTCATGGCTGAATGACATTTTTTCTCCTAGATTTGTAATACCATACACAAGTAGTATAATAAAAACTAAATTAAACTTTCTGAATACCAACATTTTTTTTTTTAATTCATAAGAAGAAGAAAACACATTTAAAATGTTTCATTTCATTTTGAGACTATATAATACCATAGTTGATGAATAACAAATGCATTTTCACATTTACTTATGACTCATGGGCAAACATTTGGACATGCGTTTGTTTCACTGCCAAACCTCCTTCCCCATGCTCCCCTGGGTCCCAGGATATACATATATACATATATGTATGTGTGTTTCTGTGTAAAAATAAATGATTTTGTTTGCATAATTATAGCTGTGCACAAACTGTTAAACTGACTGCTGTCCATAAATATTTTGTCTGAAATTTACACTGCCTTCTCAGTCGATGCTTTTTATGAATGTGAGTGTGTGTTTGTATTTCCCCAAAAGACAAGGCCTTTGGTCGATTGCTCATCCGCAAAACTCACGCACTTTATGCATGGCCTATCGTCAATATTGATATTGCAATTTTTTTTTTAAATTTTTTTTTGTTGTATTCAGAAATATATATCCCTCCAATATAAGTTTTGTAATTTTATTTCTTCTTCTTCTCTCTGTCATTTCTGGGACGATAATCGTCATCTCAGTATTTGGTAATGAATATAGTGTTGGAGGAGATTTTTTTAATTTTAAAATCAGTTTCATAAAAATCTGAAAGACAATGTCTGTAATGTAATGTTTGTAATTTGTTTTTTTTTATTTTTATTTTTGTACATATAAAACGGAACTATTAAAATTAACTAATGTCTAGATGAATGTCTGTCATGTCAATGGAGCAATTTATTTTTAGAAGAAGAAGAAAGAACAAACATAAAATATTCTGTAAATAAAAATTATTAAATGATAAATAAAAAAATAATATATTTTTATAAAATTTTACATGATAAAACAAAAATATTTAAATATAAAAAATATTTAAAATATATATCTTTAAATAATAAAAAAATTAAAAACGAAATATTGTTTATAAAATATCTTTAAAAAATACAACTGAAAAATATTAAAAAAATTCTTTGACGTGGAAAAATATGTTTTAGCAAAACTAAACCAAACGTCTAAAAATATTTTTAAAAATCTGCCCATTAAAAATGTTTAAAACAATAGTTTCTCTTGCTTCTATAAATATTTTATATATTACAAAACTCGAATAGATCGAAAAAAATATAAAAAAATAATAATATTTTTTATATTTTAAAAAATCCAATATACATTGAAAAACCAGTAAGGAAAGTAGTAAAGTCGGACTGGGCCTATATGATACCCTATATTCTACATATGTATCCTAAGAGACGTCGCCTTTTCCAGCTATGCATTATTAGTGCACCATTTACTTAAAATCGGACACATATATATATATATATATATATATATGGGAGCTATATCTAAATCTGTACCGATTTTCACGAAACTTAGCAGACATAATTCTAGCCTTAATTCAGTACGCTATACCAAGTTTCGTGCAAATCGAAGAATATATAGGGTCTTTGGTGCACCATTAACATTAAATCGGACGGAAATATCACGAAACTTAGCACAAATTATTCAAGACCTAATTCAGTATGCTATGCAAAATTTCGTGCAAATCGAAGAACATATAGGGTCTTTGGTGCAGCATTTACCTTAAATCGGACGAAAATATATATGGGAACTATATCTAAATCTAAACCGATTTTCACGAAACTTTACACAAATAATTCAAGACCTAATTCAGTATTTTGTGCGAAATTTCGTGCAAATCGAAGAACATATAGGGTCTTTGGTGCACCATTTACTTTAAATCGGACGAAAATATATATGGGAGCTATATCTAAATCTGAACCGATTTTTACGAAACTTAACACACATTATTCAAGACCTAATTCAGTACGTTATACCAAATTTCGTGCAAATCGAAAAATATATAGGGTCTTTGGTGCACCATTTACATTAAATCGGACGAAAAAATATATGGAAGCTATATCTAAATCTGAACCGATTTTCACGAAACTTAGCAGACATCATTCTAGACTTAATTTAGTACGCTGTGCCAAATTTCGTACATTTCGAAATACATATAGGGACTTTGGTGCACCATTTACCTTAAATCGGACGAAAATATATATGGGAGCTATATCTAAATGTGAACCGATTTTTACGAAACTTAGCTCACGTCATTCTAGGCTTAATTCAGTACTCTGTGCCAAATTTCGTGCAAATCGAAGAACGTATAGGGTCTTTGTTGCACCATTTACATTAAATCGGACGAAAATATATATGGGAGCAATATCTAAATCTGAACTGATTTTTACCAATTTCAATAGCGTTCGTCCGTGGGCCAAAAAAATGAGCTGCGCCTTTGGCTGGTCTTTAATTTTTTTTAAATCCACGCCTTTGCCTGGTCTTAAAAAAAACAGCTTTAAAAAATAAAAATACCAGAAAAAATATTTAAAAAAATATATATTGAATATTAAAAAATCCAGTTACATGTTATAAAACTCCACACATAAAACATATAATAAAAACATCAACAAATATAAATTTAAAACAAATATAAAATCACTCCTGTAAATACAAATTCAACGCCGTGAAATTGAAAACGAAAGTTTCAATTTGTTAACAATTCAAAACAAAAGTTATAAAACATTTACCAACACCAAAAACAATGCAACACTTCCATAATGAAAAAATCATGCAATCTTGCAGAAAAAATATATTACGAAGTTAGGTATTTCTACAATGCAAACCAAGGTAATAATTACAATGAACTCAGGATTTGGATTTCGAATGGAATTTCTGACAGAGAGGGGAGGAGTACCATTTTGAAATTGTAAATATTTAAGGTAAAGGGTGTTATTGTGGATTTTTTTTTCAAAATTCCATAAACGAACTATTACCTAGTGGATTGCCCTGAATGCCCGCAACATTTAAGGAAACAAAAAACAACAATCATAAAATCCCCCCAAAATGCATTTTCATCACCACTCAATTCAAACATAGCCTTATAAGGCATTTTAGCTTTTACACACAATAGAAAAATATTTATTAGAATTTTATGTTCGATTTTTTTAATTGTTTATAACCCAAATTGGCATTTGAGGTTTTTTTCTCACTTTGTATGGATATTTCTCCAAAAGTGCAATCAATATTTTTTGTTGTTTTCAATTTTTTTATTTGTGAGTCGTAAATAAAATACAATTTTGATTTGTAAGCACATTTGGGTGTTGAATTATTGTCGGTATATTATAAATTGCGTCTGTGTGTGTGTGTGGGCCTCTAGGTGAGCAATTATATTCCGCTGAACTGAAATTATGTTTTGTTATATGGCGGCCTCGGATGCACCGACACCATAACTGTTGCAACTTGAAACACACACACCGAACTTCCCCACACTTCCTTCCTTGCTTCCGCTCTCCCCGATCCCACATGCACCTGTAGTCATATATTTTACGTTGCTTTTGGTCACAACGCCTAGCTACACGGAATGAAGTTTTCAAGTTTATCACGTACCGTCGTCGGTCAACTCATAAAAAATTTCATTGACGTCTGCCGTTTGGAGTTTATCTGCTATGTGGTGACGGTGACGGCGGGTAGGTTGGTGATGATGGTCATCATCTATCGTCAAGGAAATATAAATATTTGTTTTTGGTTATTTATTTCGATTTTGTTGCTTTTTTTGATTTTTGTATTGTGTTGAAAGGAAGTAATATTTTTTGTTGTGTTTTACATCGATCGGACATACATACGTTCATATAAATTATTCCGTTAATTTGTATTTTAGATTAACATCGCTTTACTTCCTTTAGCTTTCAATTTTCTTTCTTTTATTTTTTTTTAAATTTTGAAATTAATTTCATATGGATTTTATTAATTCGATTTTATTTTCTTTTTCTAGATGCCCATGGCTACATCATTGGATAAGGATGCCATACGTGAAGCATATGAAGATGTGCGTTCAGATCTCACAGACACAGAATGGTAGGTATTCAAAAATATTTTAAAAATCAACCAGTAAGGAAAGTAGTAAAGTCGAATGGGGCCGACTATATGAAACCCTTCACCACTTTGGATATATTCAACAGATGAATCCTAACAGACGTCGTATTTTTAAAGGACCAGTAAAATGAAATTGGATCCATAAACATTTCATTCTGCAACCGATACTAAATTTTTCATTTTGTCAGGTATAGAAGCTATATCTTAATCCGAACTAATTTCGTGCAAATCGAAAGATATATATGGACTCCAGTGCACCATTTACCTTAAATCGGACGAAAATATATATGGGAGCTATAACTAAATCTGAACCGATTTTCAAGAAACTTAACACACATCATTCTAGACCTAATTCTTTACGCTGTGCCAAATTTCGTACAAATCGAAAGATATATAGAGACTTAGGTGGATCATTTACATTAAATCGGATGAAAATATATATGGGAGCTATATCTAAATCTGTACCGATTTTCACGAAACTTAACACACGTCATTCTAGACCTAATTCATTACGCTATGCTAAATTTCGTGCAAATCGAAAGATATATAGGGACTTAGGTGGACCATTTACATAAAATCGGACGAAAACATATATGGGAACTATATCTAAATATGGACCGATTTTCATGAAACTTAACGCACATCATTCTATACCTAATTCATTACGCTATGCCAAATTTCGTGCAAATCGAAAGATATATAGGGACTTTGGTACACCATTTACCTTAAATCGAACGAAAAAATAAAATGGAGCTATATCTAAATCTGAACCGATTTTCAGAAAACATAACACACATCATTATAGACTTAATTCAGTACGTCATACCAAATTTCGTGCAAATCGAAAGATATATAGGGACTTTGGTACACCATTTTAAATCTGCACCAATTTTTCCCAATTTCAATAGGGTTCGTCCTTGGGCCAGATAAGGGGCCTATGCCAAATTTCATCCAAATCGGATCATAAATGCGACTTGTACTTTGTTCACAAAAATACATGAACGGCCAGACGGAAATATTCTTTTAATTCGTGCCTCTGAGATTTTCAATGAAAAATATTTTTAAGAAATCCACGACTCTGAGATTGTCCCTGAAAAATGTTTTAAAAAATCTACTCCTCCTTGAAAAACATTTTTAAAAATCCAAGCCTCTGAGATGGTTCTTAGTTTAATATTTAGTCTAAAAATTTTTCGCCTAAAGGGGGTGTTTGAAAAATACTTTTTTAAAAAATCTACGCCTTGATATGACCTTAAAAATAATTATTCATTGTTTTTTTTTTAATAATTTCTAATTTGTTATTTTTTTCTTAATTTTTTTCAGGGCCGTTTTCAAATTCGATGGTCCCAGAATAACCTGCTCCGTGCGTGGCCAATGCTTCGAAGAGTTCCGCCAGCAATTCGGTGACAACGAAAGGGCATTCGGTTATATTCGCATTCAAATGGGCGATGAAATGTCCAAGAGAAAAAAATTCATTTTCCTCACCTGGATCGGACAGGATGTCGGTGTCATACAAAGGGCTAAAATGTCAACGGATAAGGCTATTATTAAAGATGTGCTAAATGTAAGTTTAAATCGATACCAGTGTAAATTAATAAAATCAATATTAATCATACGTTTTCATTTTGTAGAACTTCGCTGTTGAACTGCAGGCTGGCGTTGACAATGAATTGGACATTGAACTTTTCCGTGAAGCTTTAAATCGTGCCGGCGGTGCTAATTATGGTACTGGTGTGCGTAACTTTTAAGTAAATGCACACCAACAACAACAAAACACATCCTCTTTTATAAAAAAAAAACAAAACAACAAAAAACCTACTAAAAAAACTAAAGACATTAATCATCTCTGAATGGGTGGGGAATTGATTCATGATTTGATTTTATTCATCCCCCACTCATTTTGGAGATTTTTGTAAAAGTGTACTTCTCTATTCTTCTTCATGCAAGATTTTAAGAGTTTTTATTATTACTTTTTTTTAATAAGAGCAAAATGTTGCAATAAAAGTCCTGATTAGCTTCTAAGTGTATTTAAGACATACAATTAAACAAAATTTTCATTTTTTTAAAAGAGAGTGACAAGAGTGAGAAGAAATTGAAGACGCACTGGATTAGGCGTGGAGTACATCGAATAACTGAACCAAAACTTTTGGAATATTTGCATTGTTAATTTTGAAATTTCTTCTCACACTGATATCTCTTGTTTAAGTTTATGAACTCTTATTTTTCGTGGTCATATTTTTTTATTTTTCTCAAACCAACCAAGGTATTTTTAACAAAGAAATTCTCTTCAAAAGTAATGTATTTTTAATAATAAAAAAATATATTTTTAAATGATTACAAAAAAAGTCAAATAAAATTAACAAAAAAATCAAATTTCATTATTGTTTTTACTTGAATATAAATATTGGATTGGGTAAGTATGGGAATATACTTGAGTTCTTCAAAAAAATTTAAGCCTCTCAGGTGGCCACTAAAAATTAGAATCAGTACGGGAAGTAGTAAAGTCGGACTGGGCCGACTATATGATACCCTTCACCACTTTGGGTATACAATTCCATGTCAATGTTCCCTCGAAGAAACATACTCATGCCTTGATACACGCTATTCGTTACGTTAAAAATTTAATCTCAATCAGACAACCGTACGAAATACATATGGAAGCTATGGCTCCATCTGCACCAATTGCAACAAAACCCAATAATGTCATTCATATCTCAATCGAAAGGTGAATCGATTTTCCCGAAACGTATCACACAGCACTCTAGACTCAATTCAATACGCTATGCCAAATTTGTTCATGCAAATCGAAAGTTATATAGGGACTTTGGTGCACCATTTACATAAAATCGGAGGAAAATATATTTGGGAGCTATATGTAAATCTGAACCGATTTCCACGAATCTTAGCACACATCATTCTACGCTTAATTTAGTACGCTATGCCAAATTTCGTGCAAATCGAAAGATATATAGGGACTTTTGTGCATTTACATAAAATCGGACGAAAATATATTTGAGAGCTATATGTAAATCTGAACCGATTTCCACGAATCTTAGCACACATCATTCTGCACAAAGTTAAGTACGCTATGCCAAATTTCGTACAAATCGGAGGATATAAAGGGACTGTGGTGCACTATTTACATTAAACAAGACGAAAATATATTTGAGAGCTATATGAAAAACTGAACCGATTTCCACGAATCATTCTAGATTCAATTCAGCACGCCGTGACAAATTTCGCGCAAATCGAAAGTTATATAGGGACTTTGGTACACCATTTACCTTAAATCGGACGAAAATATATATAAGAGATCATTCTTGGCTTATTTCAGTACGCTATGCCAAATTTCGTGCAAATTAAAAAAATATTTGGGGACTTCGGTGCACCATCTACCTTAAATCGGACAAAAATATATATGGGAGCTATATCTAAATCTGAACCGATTTTCACAAAACTCAGCATACATCTTTCTAGACCTTATTGAGTAAGCTATGCTAAACATTTAGGGACTTTGGTGCATCATTTACCTTAAATCGAAATTTTGTGCAAATCGAAAAATATTGTGGGACTTTAGTGCACGATTTACCTTAAATCGAACGAAAATATATATGGGAGCTACATATAAATCTGAACCGATTTTTACGAAACTCAGCGCACATCATTCTAGGTTCAATTCAGTATGCTATGTCAAATTTCGTGCAAATCGAAAAATATTTTGGGACTTTGTTGCACCATTTACCTTAAATCGGACGAAATTATATAGGGGATCTACATCTGAACCGATTTTTTCCAATTTCAATAGGGTTCGTCCTTGGTCCAAATAAATGAGCTGTGCCAAATTTCATCCAATTCGAATCATAAATGCGACCTGTACTTTGTTTACAATTTAACATGGACAGACAGGCGGACGGATGGACGGACATGAATAAATCGACTTAAAAAGGTTATTCTATGCATATTCTATACCACAGTGTGTTGAAGGGTATAAAATCTCTACTCTGTAATGGTCCCCAAAAAACCACGCCTGTGCATTGTCCCTGAAAAATGTTTTTTTTTAATTCACGGCTCTGAGATTGTCCCTGAAAAATGCTTTTTTTTTAATTCACGGCTCTGAGATTTTCCCCGAAAAATGTTTTTTTAATCACTTCTGAGGTTAAAAATATTCCTTAAAAACCACGCCTATTTTGGAGATGGGCCCTCAAAAAATATTATTTAAAATCCACGGATCTGTGAAGGGCATTCAACTTTTTGGAATACTCTTCCAAACATTTAAAACTCTCAATATTTATTTTGTTTACATTTCTATGTATTTATTATTTATTTGTTATACATATGTATATTTAATTATTATTATTAAATAATTATTTTTTAATTGAATCTTTAATGTGATTTTTTTTAGGATACCTGAATTGCATATTTTCCAATGAAGTATGAATACTACTACATTCTAGACTAACATTAATAAAGTTCGGGTAAGATAATTGAAAAAAAAAAATAAATTTCGTATAACTAAAAACTATAAGGCGAAACAAAGAAGTGAAAAAAAATCAAAACAAATTCTTAAAAAACATATACGCCGTCTAAAGGCAAGCTTTGTAGCAAAAAAAAAAATGTTCTTAAAAATATAAAATAATAATCAAGGAAAACAAATAAACTAAAAGAGGGAGGGGCTATGGTCATCATCGGAGGGAATAAATTACAAAAATAATTAAGAATCTTCTTAAATATATAGTTTGTTCAAGTTAATGATATTAGAAATATAATTCAAAATTGTTTAAATTTAGTTAGATAGCATGGAGAAAATGCATTTTTGTAAGCATATAGAAATGGAGAGCGCAAGAACAGGATTTACATATACATTCTAAAAATGGTAATTATAATTGTTTATTGAATGTTATGAATGTTCAAATTGCAGTTGATTCATTTTTGTTGTTTATTTTATTTGTTAATGGAAAATACAATACTAATGACGCCGGAAAAGCACTTTATGTAAAGCATCTATATCAATCTCTAGGGGAGTCTTATTTGATGAGTGTGAACTGTAAGAAAGAAAGACAACAGATAATTAAAAAAAATAAAAAAATCTATTCCACATCACCTACCTTGAAGTTCTTATTGCAGGTGCTGTGGGTTTATTCGAGGCTCTGGGATTAACCAAAAGACACTTCATCGGTTGACCATCTAATTGACGATTGTGATAAGTATCTACGGCCTTCTCGGCATGAGCCAATGACTTATAAATAATTTCAGCTACACCAGGCCGAACAATTCGCGAATCATACAATTCACCAATATCTTCGAATAGTTCCTTAATATCCGATTGTGTTACACTGGGATGTAAATTACTAACAACTATACGATAGCCTGATGACGACGCCGACGATGATGATAATGATTTGGACAGACCACCATATGATGACGATGAACCATTTGGTGGTGATGGTGGTGTCAGGGGATTTGAGAAAATACCCATGGAAGCATGTGGATCTGGGGCACGCTCTAAACGTGAACGCATCTCATACGATAGATGTGATGAATGTTCACTTGGATAACGTCGTTGGTAGGGATCGGGGCTACGATCACGCAGCGATGACGATCTTAGAATACCTTTTGCTGGTGGTGGTGGTAATTCAGGTGATAGGCGACGTTCATGACGTGCATTATGAGGAACTTCATAAACATCGAATGGATCGTAGTGATCATTGTGTACGGTGCCCCAACTATCTAAACGTCGTGATGATGAAGATCCAAGGTCGTAGACCATGTCATTTCTGACGGTACGGCTAAGTCTTGTGGCAGCTGCATATTCCTCTGAAATATAAAAATGATTATGAATAATATAGTTAAAAGTATTGCAATAAATTAATAAAATTGGCATGAAATTTTCAAAAGGCACAGTGTCCATAATGGGATTATCTATTTCTAAGTATGAATCAGAACCCAATTCGTTGAACTATAAACAATTTTGTCAGAAAACGTGTACACATATTTCATATAGAGAAAGAAATCGTACCGCGAGGTCCTAGTCCATATTCAGATCTGGTATCGTTCTGATAGTACGTCCCAATATGAATTAAGACTGCAGAACCAGTCTGATCTTAGATGGACTAAACCACTCGCAATTAACTTCTATGCCACCAGCATCGGCTACAGTCATATACAGCAAGAAGGCGTACCGTGAGGTCCTAGTCCACATTCAGGCCTGATATCGTTCAGACAGTACGTCCCAATACGAATGAAGACTACAGAACCAGTTTGATCTTAGATGGATTATAACCACTCGGAATTAACATCTATGCCACCAGCATCGGCTACAGTCGGGATAGCATTCTGATAGATTTAAATACTATTCCATAGCCGATCGACTACATTCTCAAACCACAATGGGGCCGTTCATGTTTGCTATGATTTTTGCTCATTTTAATACCTTTATATTGAGTGGTGAATTGATTATGGAAATATATATATATATATATATATTTTTTTTTTTTTTTTTTTGATGTACGTACCCGGTTACCCGCTCATTTTACCTGGAAGTTTTGATACTATGTTGTTTAAAAGGAGAATCTATCATGTAACTGATGTTGGCCTCTGTCCGTAAGTGGAAATTCCGTTTTATGAATTTTCTCCGTTTCTGCGGAACCGATTCATACAAAATGGGTAGCATTTTTAAGGTCATAATTGGTGACATGATGGGGATATCTCAATCCGTTTTAGAAATACTTTAAAAAACGTTTTTGGACCCGGTTTTTTAATCCCTCTAAATTCGATCAAGGGTCCAATATATTCCCTCACCAACACTGTCCCAAATGATAGCCTACACTTTGAGCTTTCAAAAACGATACTCTCCCAAATGCATGGTACAATTATAAAAGGTAACAGCAAATCCCAGCTGATTTGATTCCAACGTAATACTAGTGTCAATATGAATTTGACAAATTATGTTTTTAAAAATCACCCAACAGGAAAATTGGGAACGCATACAATTTAATTTAAATGTGCTCCCGTATTCAATTTACTCAATCTGCCTGCTGGGAAAGTTTGAGGAAGCAAATCTTTTTTCAAGGAATAACTCGATATTCCCAGCATTTTCATATGTGTTACACATATATATGGCAATGGCTCAATTATAGGAAAGATGTGGAAGCGATAGAAATATAAATTTGATAGATTTTCATTCATGTTTTTCCATTTTTATTTTGAGGATTCAAAAATATTTCATTTTCAAAATAAAAATAATTTGTTTGTTTGTTTACATTTTTCTGTCAAATGAGTTGACACTAGTAGAACTTACAACAACAAATTTCGATGTGGTTGTTGTATCGTATTTTGTACAACAACACTTGCTGTTACCTTCTATTATAATACCATGTCCCAAATGATAGACTACACTTTGAGATTTCCAAAAATGGTGTCGTACGTATAGGTGTAATGAGCTATCCTACTACTTCCTTTCAAAAATGCACCATCTATTAAATAAATAAAAATAAATCTACATTTCACCCTTACTCACCCTCTTCCATTTTCTCCATATTATCATAATCAACATAGCCACGGGGTATTTCCAATACCTCATTGCGGCGCAACGATGCTGTGGACAACGAGGTCTTATAGCCAGCATTGCGGGTCTTCAAACCACCAGCATCGGCTGCAAGTTTACCACCAATTCGACCACCAACATCACCGCCACCCAATCGACTGTATTTAAAACTGCTAGCCTTATATGGCGGCTTCGATACGATCAAATCCTGTTTCTGTGACAACTTCTTGCGTACATCACCATTGTTACGGGTTATTTCGACCAACTTATCTCTGGCATCACGAATTTTGGCACGATTTTTCTGTATGATTTTCATACGAGCATCTGTAATGCGAGCAGCCTCTTTGAATGCCGGCCTATTTAATGTTTTCCTCAATGGTGGTTTCTTGACGGCCCTAAAAAAGAACGAAGAAAAAATTAGGAAATGTGATTATGATTTTCAAATGATCTTTTTTTCATTCACAACGCCATTTTCTTATTGTTGTAAAAATCCTGCTGCTGCTTGCTTGCTGCATTTGATGCGTTGGTTGATTTTGGTTGACACAGAACTTACAATCGTTTGGATGGGGCCACGGCAATTTTCTTGCTTTTTATTATATCATCTAGGCTCATATCCATCTTGAATGATTTCTATGGAACAGGAGTTTTTGTGTTTGAATATAATGGAAAATTGAGTTTTTAATGATGAAAAAACTCCTGAAATCCTTTTGGAAAATTTTAGCGGTGCTGGCTGTTTGATTGGTGCTTGTGAGGTTTGGTTTTTTTATTATGAGTGAAGTTGGTGGTTGTTTTGTGACAGAGATGCCAGATAATTTGTGTATATACATGTTTTGTAGTTAGTGGAGACGTAACGTGATTATTGATTATTACTACGTGTAGATATAAGGCCGAAGGAGTTTTATGATAAATAATCATAGAATATTCTTTTTTGAAAGAAAATTTTGACTACGGAATTGAGTATATCAATTGAATCGATACATATCAGTTGCCAATTTCATAGCATATGCGTCCAGTAATTCAATTCATAGATTCAGTGGATTTTATTCGACATATACGCATTACATTTCCACTTCACCACTCATAGAGGAAGTTAACCCGACAAAAAGTTCTATTGTAAATGCAGTTTAAAAGGTCGTTTACATTTAACCGGATTTGGTTAACCCAGTGGGTTTAAATTTTCAATTCCTTTGAATATATGCCAAATAAATCCTAATAAAGTAGGTTAACCCGGTAAAAAGTTCTAATGTAAAACGGCATATACATTAGAACGTTTTACAGGGTTAACCTACTTTATGAAGATTTATTTGACACATATGCAAAGGAATTGACAGTTGAAACCCACTGGGTTAACGAAATCCGGTTAAATGTAAACGTACTGTAAATGCCGTATAAGGCTACGTTTAGGCAACTAAATCCACTCGATCTCAAATGTGAATTCCATTGCGTATACGTGACGTTAATCCTGTTCACAAATCCAATGGATTATATTTGACGTATGGAATTGACATTTGAGGTCGGTTAGATTTCGTAAATCTAAACGTACTTTAATGGACATCAGGTCAAAAATCTCACCGCCTCCTATAAAAACTTCAGTTCTTCTGAAAAAAAATATCTTGAACTCTTTTACTTCAGTTTATCTGAGAAGTTTCAGTTTATCTGAGAAGTTGAGTTTTCAGCTCTTCTAGAACAAGAAGAAACCCATTAGCTTTCTGGATCAGAATATTTTTTTGTGTATTTAACCATGTTGATAAATGACTTTGGTTTTGAAAGTTTTTTATATCGGTTTACGTTTTCCAAATAACGATTCCACCACTATTTATGGTATTTTATGTCAAATTTTCTAAGCATGTTCGTCATGCCGGGTTATTGAATTGTGAAGTTATAAAGTCTCACCACATTTTAAGTATTTTCATAATTCCAGGCGTATTTGCCAAGCAAAGTGGCAGTAATGTAGAATTTGGGTAAAGGTCTCAAGCCATTTTTTGGTATTTTAATAGCTGTGCGCCAAGTTTCCGATTAGAATAAACAAGTAGGATTTGTGTCATTTTGGTCTATTCCCGTACTGCAAGAATCTATTTTCGATATCATAAAGGAAAATTTGTTATCGTAGGAAAAAATAATAGATTCCTGCAGTTCGGGAACAGACCATCTGTTAGGGAATTTAAGGGCTAAGATTCTTGCAGTACGGGAACAGCGCGAACATTCTGCTTAGCCATTTACAATTTCTTTATGATATCGAGCAAAAACTAAAAGATTCTTGCAGTACGGAAAAAAAAACAATTATTTCTTGTGATCTCCGGCTTCAACTCTTTCTTTGTTATGTGTCAAACCCTCATATAAAAATCGATCGCGTATAGGCTACTAAATCTACTCGATATTTGACGTATGAAATGTGGAGTTGACATTTGGAATTATGTGTTTTTCGTAAATCTAAACGCACTTTAAGGTAAGTTAACCGATAACAGCTAATTTTCATGGGCTTATAATTTCCTTAACGAAAATCTCCAAACCCTACCGAAACCTATAGAAATGTTCATTTTAATACGAGAATTATTGGTCCGTTTCCGTACTACAAGAATCTATAACTTTTTATTACGATAACGAATTTTCCTTTATGTTATCGAAGATAATAGTAAAATATAGCAGATTCTTGCAGTACGGGAACAGACCATATGTGTTTTATTTTGATTGACATTTTCATTTCTAGGAAAAATTTTGGCTTAAGTTGTGTTTAGGGGCTCATCGCCGATTTTTCTGATCTCGTCGTAGATCTTTTTCGTGATCAGGGAGACGAAATTATATGACATGACATGGTAATACTGGCGGATATTTAGATACACATGTTTATTTAACAGACAAATTTTCTATCGCATAGCCGAATTTTCCATATGTCCATAGGAGAAATTCATAAATCCCCGGCCGAAGTCCGGCTTTATAAAACAACTTTTGATACAAAGGAAATTTTAATCGCGGAGCCAAATGTTCCACTTGTTCATAGGAGAAAAAAAATTAGTTTAAATGTTGATGCGTTAGCCAGATTCTCCGTCTGTCCATAGGAGAAAGTCTTTTTGTATAATTTTTAATAAGGACGAATTTAAGTGAAAATATAATTGGTCTGTTCCCGTACTGCAAGAATCTACTAAATTTTACTATTTTCTCCGATATCATAAAGGAAAATTCGTTATCGTAGTAAAAATTAGTAGATTCTTGCAGTATGGGAACATACCAAATGTGTACGATTTACTACCATACCTTTAACGAACCTTCATCATATTTGGTATGTTCCCGTACTGCAAGAATCTAATATTTTTTACTCCGATAACACTTTTTTCCTTTATGATATCGAAGAAAATAGTAAAATCGAGTAGATTCTTGCAGTACGGGAACAGAACAATTACCTTCATCGATATATAAATAACGAAGTTATGAGCATAGGAATTTTGGAACCTCAGAGGTCCATATATCGGTAATTATGGACTTCCCCCCATAAAAGGGCGCATAAACTCGTTCCACATTTTCTATTATTTGAAGATTTTTTCGCTTTCTGGAGCCCACCAATATTGTTTCCACATTCTGATTCAATGTTTCACTCTGCCGCTTTGTTTATTATAAAAAATCGATACACTATCCGTTCGATAGCCACATACAAAACAATAATCGATTATTATAACGATAGTTTTATTTCCATCAATAAGTCGATTATTCCCCTCTGTCATTACAATCATTTACGAAATCAGGAGAGAAAAAACGAAACGACGAATCTAACAAAAAGGTTCAATATAGGAAGACAATTTTCAAAAAATATTTTTCCTTCTGCTGCAAAATGACTTTATAGCGAAGAAAAAACGAAATAGAAGAAAGCTATTTGAACTGGATTTTAAGGTGTGCAACTGGAAAAAGAGGCATTACAATTTGGACAAAATAACAAAAAGAACAAAACAACAAATTTCTCTCCTTTTTCAAATAAATGAAGAAACAAAAAAAGAAAACCAACAACTACAAAAATCCATCAAAACAATAATAAATGCAAACTAGGAAAAAAACGTCTAGAACAACAAAAGAAAGAAAATTAAAAAAATAATAAAAATAACATTGTTGGCTTGCAGTGTTTTGTCTGAAATTGTGTTGGGGTTAGTGCGTGTGTGTGTGCGAAAAATTCCCCATCAGCTTTATTTTTTCGTTTAAATTACTTGCAAAATTTTAATGGGCAATGTTAGATCCCGGAATGAGACAACCCATCAACAGAGAAATAGGAAATTTACCAGGAATTTAAGTCAACCTCAATTAACAGCAGCAGCAACAACAACAACAGCTACGTTAATACAACCACCAGCACCTTCGGAAAGTTTGGGTGAAACATCACAAGAGCAGCAGCACCACCAGCAGCAGTCTTTGAAACAGGTAACGCCACCTCACTCTTTAATTTTTTCTCATTTGTTGTTGTTTTTCCTTTTGGAAACCCCAATAGAAGAAAAGTGGTTTGTCCGTTTTTTGCCATATTAGTTGGGAAAAAAGGGTTGATGACTATCAATTATTAACTATCGAAGGGGTATCTTATTGGGTCTCTATTTGGAGAAAGATTTTCAAAATACTTTTTACATTTGATGCATATATTTACATTTGTAGTGTTATTGAAATCAGCTGATTTTTCAAATGCAACTACACCAACACAACTATAGCCAAAACAGGGAAATGAATATAGAATGCAACAACAAACAAATGTAAATAAATAATAATAGTGGAATGTTCCGTTTAGAGAAAATAATATTTGCAGTTCAGATTTTATATAGCGGAACCCATATGTTTTGGTATGAAACCATTCTTAAAGGGTGTAAAATGAAAATAGGACAAATAAAAAAAATATATATATATTACGGCTTCTCGTAGGGATAGAAAAGGTGGTAGACAACTGAGGAAGTTTATAAAAAACAATCAGTTTTTTTTTACCTAATTATGGGGATATATTTTTTCTTAGAGTTATTTGACCCGGAAATTCGTTCACGGGTACCCGGTACCACAACCGATTAATACAATTTAAAATTTATAAATATACCTTTCTATTGAGTGGTGACATGGTTATCAGAATCCGTTTGAGAGTTACAATAAAAAAAAATAGGTTTTTGGACTCAGAGGTTTTTGTTAAATTTCGTCTCCTAAAAGTCGTCTATTATAGTCCCAGTCCCTCAACGATCCTATTCCAAAAGATAGACCTCACTTATAGCGTTCCAAAAGTGCGACATTTGTGGCTGTATCTATTTTAGATCAAAAGATACGGATCTTAGAACACTACAAACCGTCTGTTCATTTTAAATTGTAAACCTCATACAGGTCGCATTTATGAACCGAATTGGATGATATTTGGCACAGCTTATTTATTTGGCCCAAGGACGAAACCTTTTGAAATTGGGGAAAATCGGTTCAGATTTACTTATAGTTCCCATATATAGTTTCGTCCGATTTTAAGTAAGTGGTGCACCAAAGAGTCAAATTAAGGCCGATTGGTACACAAAATTTCACAACGTATGGCCCAACAATATAGCTCTCATATATATTTGCGTACGATTTTTAGCAAATGGTGCACCAAAGAGTCAAATTTAGGCGGATCGGAACGAAATTTTGCACAACGTGAAGTTGGGGCAGCCCAACGTCTGCCAAGTTTTATAGAAATCGGTTCAGATTTAGATATAGCTCTCATATATATATTTTCATCCGATTTTTAGACAATTGGTGCACCAAAGAGTCAAATTTAGACCGATTGGCACAAAGTTTTGCACAACGTACTAACGTTAGCATAGCCAAACTTGTGTCAAGTTTTATTGAAATCTGTTTATATTTAGATATAGCCCCACGTCCGATTTTAGGTGAATGATGCACCAATGATGGATTGAATTAACCAAAAATAACCCATTGTATCAAATTTCAGCGGATTCGGTTGAAAAGCGCGCTCATGCACATCAAAATACCTACAATTGTGGGATACCGTTATATGGGGGCTACCAGAAAAAATAAGAACCCATTGTACCAAATTTCAGATATATCTCATTTCGAACAGAAAATTTTGGCCATCTATCTCAATTCGTTCAGAGGCTAGAGTGATTACAATAGACACACTGAAATACTTAACTCGCATAGAATTTTACGCTGATCAAGAATATATACTTTATATGATCGGAAATGATTATTTCCATGAGTTATAAAGGGAAAAACATACTCAATATACCCTCCATACTATGATGAAAGTTATAAAAAGGTACAAATGTACACAATTATTGATCATAGGTTAAGTACGCTCACATATAGACACATTACATATTTAATTTAGTCCAATTTCATGTCAATGGTCCTTCAAAAATGCGAGGTCTGAGTTTTCAATCACTTCTTTTAAAAGGAGATCGAAAAGATATCTTCAATGAGTCGGTTGAGGGTTATAGTTGTATGTATACTAACATATTCCTCAATATTTTATCAGTAATATTGCTGAAGACACTATATACCTAAAATGTAAGGATTTCAAGAAATCATAATTCGAAAATGATCAAAATTCTTGAAAAGGGAGAATATTGGCTCCGCTCCCGACCTAAATATTCAAAACGCCGATACACGTGTCTTCTTTTTTTAGCAACTATTGCATAATCTATTGGAATTTCCGATAATTATCAAAAAAATCGAAATTTGTCGCACAGTGTGATTATCCATGTGTAAACTCATTCCTGGCATACTGTAAGCGTCTTGTGATAACTATATCACTATCTGTTCATTGTAAACTATGCCATATAGCATGTAAGGGAATAAGTGAAGTGAAGAACTTTTTTTTCTATTTTCCTGAACAATAATTAAAGGCAAGAGAATAAAATCTGATCATGTTTACTTGCCAGCTGAAAGGTCAGCTGAAAATGTGCACCTTCGGTTGGCCACCAGAACTCAAATGCCGGCCATGGCCACGCTCTCCTCTCGTATTAATCGATCGTGGCGTTACTAAAAAGCCAAATATTGTCGCGAAAATATTCTGGAGGGTGTATTAAAGCCTTGGGTACGCAACACGACTCAATGCGCACAATGACCGGATACCAATCCGTTGGGCTATTGTGTCTGGAGCATGTTGGAAAGCAAGATTGGTACAAAGAAAAAAAACCAAAGTGTCGATCACCTCAAGCAAGCGCTTCGCCTGGAATGGGCCAAAATACCGCAGAGCAACATTCGGGCAGCGTCATGCCATAGCTGACTCATTCGAACAAATCTAAACTTATTCTAAAATTTGATGCTATTTCCGAAATTTTGTTGCTTTCATTCAATAAAGTTTAAAAACTTAAAAATTAAAAAAAAAAACAAAATTGCAGTCAATAAGATCTGATAAAATAATCTTATTTCAATACAAATGCCACACAAGATCTGAATGCAATTCATTATAATATATTCCTACCTGCTATATACATCCAGCTGAAATATATTCATGACCTATTTTTCTTTTTATCAAAATGTAAAAAAAAAACCAAACCGAATTGAGGTCCTCAAACCCCAATCGGCGGGTATACATACGTATATTATACAATTTCTGACACGTGTGCACAAATTTGTATGCAATGGGTATTGATTAAGACTTAACCCAAATTATCTTTCTTATCTCTGATTTTTCCAACCAACATTTGGGTACAAAAACACACACACATATGCACATAAACTTCATTACCATAATATACCACCTTAATTAGAAGATCCCTCGTAAAAAATTTGGGGAATGGAAATTAACAAAACAAAAAAAATATATATTTAAATTAACTAAGAGAAAGAAAAACACAACAACAATAACCAAATTTGTGTAAATAACAATAACAACAACAAAACTGGTTAATATTAACAAAATCAACAACACAAATTAAAACAATGCAACAGAAATTCAATGGGGAGTGAGGAAAAAAAGGTGAACGTTTTTTTTTCTCATGTTATCTTTTGTTTTCTGTTGTTGTTGTTGTTGTGGGCAATTGGGTGATAGTGTGGTATTCCATAGAAAGGAGTTGGTGGTGAGCTATTGGAATCAATGTTGTTGGGTTTTTTCTTATTTATTTTGTCAGCCACTGACTGACTTTGTGTTGTTGACGTCCCTACTCAATTCAACCCTTGTTGTTGCAATTTTGTGTTTTTGTTTTATCGTTCTTTGTGTTCTATGACCGATATCTAGGAACTGGAGAGCAGGAGAAAAAAAAACGTTAAGAGTTTATTAGCTTCGGCAAATAACAATAACCTTCCCACTTAACTTGCTGTTTACTTTTTCCCTGTTCTTGACGGTAGCATTTACTTTTAGTTTACTTTGTTGTTGCCATTACTTTTAGTTATTTTCTTTGTTTCTGGCTTTCCAGCCATCTAAGACCAGCCGACCCATCATCATAACCCAACCTCAACCAACCTCCCCCTTCCTATTTCTTCATGTACGAGTAATTCATTCATTTATTCAATATTTTTGTTTGCTTTTTTTGGTTTGTTGGCGTTTTTCTGCGTTCTTGTTTTTTTCTTTTTGTTTTACTTGAGCATAAAAATGTTTGTTCTATTTTGATTTTTCGATTTTTGTTTTTGGCACAAAATTATTTACTACGTCGTAGTTTGGGTGTCAATGAACTCTTGACGTTCTTTGGCAGTATTAGGCCTGCTGTTGAATGTGTTGGCATTTTATGGAAAGTAATTTTTTGTTACAGTGGTGTTGATTAGAAAAGTAAACAAGAAATCATCGATGGAGGGAGATAGAATCATAAATCTGTAATCTTATGGAGAATCTAATTAAGACCGTATAACTTTTTATACCCTCCAACCATTTGGTGCCGATTTTGAATGTTCAACAGTCGGTGGGACGGGAGCGCGCGATAACTATTGAATATCGTAACCGATTTGACCGTAACGTTGCCCATCGTAATATTTCCACAAATTTGAATAAAGTTCGAATATTGGTGATATTTAAGTTCGTTCAATTTCATGTCAATGTCCCTTCGAAAATACGACATCTGTTAGGATACATATTTAGAATATCTCCAAAGTGGTGAAGAGTATCATATAGTAAAGTCAGACTACTTTTCTTACTGGTTAAACCCTACGCCTGTGTACCAAATCCATTTTAGACCATTTAATGTCAATGTAGGAATGTTCATCCGTCCGTCCGAGTGTTGAAGAGATTTATTATGTCAAAATTCTTTGATTTTTTTAACTTCACCCAATAATAATTTCGATTAAATACTATCGTTTTTATATCATATTCTGTTCAATCATTTTTTATATCATATTTCATTTAATGCAATACAAAAAATCTTAATTATTCAATATTTTGTATTTCAATTTAAAATTCACACTCGTGTCATCGCCATGCAAATGCTGCATACCGCCTGCATACCCCCTTGGTTGCCGAGAGAAATCGAATGGCATTGCCGTGTTTTTTTTTAGTCAACACTTAAAGTGGGCAATTTTGTAATAAAAAAAATAATAATAATATTGTAACAAAAAATCCGGGTTGAATAAACAGTACAAACACGACAAATAATTTGCAATATATAATTTGAAGAAGAGGAAAAAAAAAATAAAAAACAAACCTGTAATCTCAAATTAAAAAAGACAAACATATGTGTACATATGTCTGTTCCTTATCACATAATTATACATATTCATAAAAAAACAAACAAGAAGTGAAAGTAGTGATATGAAATATACATCTGGGTTATGTATATACACCTCAGGTTGAATTATTAATAGGTAATTTGAATATAATAAATACATTTAAGAAGGGGGATAGGTGAAGGCAAGGAAATAAGGAATTTTATATTGTAATCCTTCGATTGCTGAAATGAAGCTACCGCGCACCATATCTTGGTCAAAATATTTATTAAATAGCCAGTTCAAGCTATAGGTTTTGTGATAGAATTTTAGACAGGAACAAAGAGCATAACTGTAGCCCATTATAGATTTCAAAAATTGAACAAATCTCATTTTAGGGTTTAAATCGTACTTATTACTAGTTTTGACCCATTTTCTCCACAAAATGTCGTTTTAGAAGGATGGTATAACTAACAAAAATATTCTCCATCAATTTTTAGCATAAGTCACTGAACAAGAGAAATTTGTATATATAATGTATATACCGAATATATAGTCATACATTTAAAACCAAAAATTCAAAATCTTCAAATTAAACATCTTCAAATTTTTTAACATAGCTGAAGCGGAGGTTCACCCCTTTATAACTCGGGAACTACTTAAGTATATGAAAAAAAGTGAATAGTTTTGGGTTAATTGATCTGTCGTTGCAAACTGCCCATGATATTGACCTCCAAACTTTATTTTGGTGGAAGCTGTGTCTACTTTAATGTAAAAAAATGTGTAAAAACACGTTGAGGCGAACCAGTTTTTTCATGTTCTCTATCGATTTGTGACTAAGCCACTCATTGCACGGTCTTCGTGTCAAAATAAAACTAGAAGCCAACAAAATGGGGACTATGCCCCTTATGTATCATTTTTCAAAATTTTCACTGCATCTACCTTTAAATGATGCTGACATTTTGAAGCTCGATTTTGAGTGTTTTTTTAATTTTACTTCTAGCTTTAATACGCAAACAGGAATTTCTAAAAATCGATTATAAAATTATTGTAGTCGCGAATCTGCGTAATTTGATATGTATTTTGTGTATGTAGTACGCACAGCTTCAGAGTAATACTCATCCGAAGGTGCGAATTTTGTGCGATCAAATTTCTAAAAAACCTATTTTTCGGGCCAAATTTTTAGATCTGTCAACTGAATGATATGGGTACCCGCGATCAATAAGGTTTTTTACGTTTCAGATGATATAAAATCTTCTTAGTGAAAATCCATCTACTAGAACGGCGGGAACTAGCCTTCCAAAAACACGAAATTTGGCAAAAAATGTTTTTGAAAATATCGCTGATTTATTTGCGTTTTCTGTGTATCATTTCCGCTTCAATAAATGGCCTCATACGGATTTTGATCTTTTTCGAAAAGAGAACTTTAAAAACTTCAGCCGAAAGAGAGATTTACGCAATTTATCTCAAAAATAGATTTTGCTGGCACATCCATGGTTCTTAATGGACCACATTGAAACCGGTATAGATCGATGTATTTTTTTAGGGTGCACACCGAAATCGGATGCGCGTTAATGGCATATGGAGTTTTCGGAAATTATTCGCGTTTTACGATTTTTTGGGTACTTCAATGTAACGTGTGGCACATCTTAGCCGTCAAATGAAATTTCGCAAAATATGTATGGATTGGAAGATAAACTTCAGTACTTCCTGGAAACCGCATGCGCATCAAATGATTTTGAGAATTACGCGATTTACACGCAATTTAAAATGTATATTTCATAATATTATTTTATTTTAAGATTTATTCCTATTTATAGAATTCTAAGATTTATCGGAAGTGTCTTGATATAATCCGCAAGGCGTATACTTATACACAAAAAGTGATTATTATTATACATGTAAATTTTTCGGCGATATTCGGGTAAAATAGCAGAATAACCCCAACATTTCTTTCTGAAATTTCTTGTATAAAATTAAAAAAATAAATATGATGACATTATTTTTTCGAACCAAAAACAAATATTTTTCCTCAATATCTTGTTTTGTTGTCGCTGCGATTTAGAAACCGCTACACGGACTTGTGTGATTTTGATGTCATTTGATTCATCATGGTGTTTAGATTATGTAGATATTTTTAAGTTAATTTTTGGGTGTGTGTGTATGTCATTAATATAATGAAAATATTGATGTAATCTGCTACATTTTTTTATTTTTTCATATTTCGCGAATTTGTGCAACTTTATCGTGATTATTATAATATATTCATATTCTTATTTTAAGGAGGAAGATATATATACACGTTTTTGGTCAATATAATAAACGGCGTAATTTTAAAATTTTTTTCTTATGCCCAAAATTAAAACCTCGATAACTTTTGCGCGCATCAACCAAAATTTTGATCGCGAACGGTTTCGGAGTCAGAACATTTTTCTCTATATGTGTACCAAAAATCATTGGTGTGCCACAAAAACAAAAAAGCTGATTTTTTGAAAATGGAATATTAAAAAATTGGCAATATTGCCCATATATATTTTAAGGGCTTGAAAGAAAAAAGTGTTCAAAGGTGCCCCCATCTCCCCTACACATTAGTAGGATCCTAACATCAAATTTCAATATTCCAGCTCAATCGGTTTACCCAGATCCACATTTAGTACCATTTAGTACAATTTTCCAAAATTTCATACACTGGTTCAACCAAAATTTAAATTGTACAAAATGTTGTTCACATTAGTAGGAATTTTCATAAACTCCTAAATAGCTCAATTCTACTCCAAAAAGTGATCCTAATTCCAAATGTCAAGGTTCCAGCGAAATTTGGTACTATATAGTACACATTAGTATAAATTTTCAAAATTCCCTACATACCCCAATAATGATAAAAACATTCTAATTTCAGAATCATAGCTCTATTGGTTCCCCCAAATCCAAATTGTACCAACTATAGTACGATTTAGTACTTTTCGTATACATAAGTAAAAAAATTTTCAAAACTACGTACATATATACCAATCCTACATTCCGACGATAATGTTAATTTAAATTTTCAGGATTAGAGCTCGCTGTGTACCTCCAAATCAAATTTGTACCAAATTTAGTACCATATAGTACTATTCGTACACATGAGTACACGCTTTTAAAACCATCTGCCTTAATGGAACCTACTTCTCAACCCTAATTCGCATTCAAAAGTTCAAGTTTTTAGCTCTATCCGTTCACATTGTACGAAATTGTAACATATTTAGTACATGTTAGTACTTTTCGGATATTTCTATTACGAATTAAAAAAGCCCTTAGTACATTTATTCTACACTCCATCAGTGAACATCATTTAAAATACAAATTGTACAAATGGTATCACATTTAGTACTTTTCGTACCTTTCTAATACGAATTTCCAAAAACCCAACCTTTTTTGTTGACTACCAATTAGAGGTGTGTGTTTTTTAAATAAAATTTTCCTCTTTTTTTTGAGGCGTGTATTTCTTATTGTCATTTTCATTATTAATTGTTCAGAAAATTTGTTCGGGATTTAGTTTAGCAGAAACCCAAAGTCCTATGGTATTTGTGGGTGGTTGATATTGGTCGGTCACGTCCAAAAGCTCTGAATTGCTTATTTTTCAAAAATCTTCTTGAATACAAAACCTTACTTTTCGAATGAATGAATGAAAGAAATAATACCCATTTGATATGATGTGAGAATGAAATTTTCAACATGTTCTTCGAAGACATTGACCATTTTGCCTGGAGTACAATTTTTTATGAATAAAAATTGTGTTCTTTTCATCTTTTCAAAAAAAAAAAAAGGTTTGCCATTCGAGTTTATTGAACTTTTTGTGTCGTCCGCCTTTTCAGGAGCGTAGCAAAAATTTTGGTTACAGTCTTTGTTACGCTTTTGAACTTGAATTAAAATATTTATATTTATTTCGTTTACAAATTTATTTGGTTACGGCGGCGTGGTGTCGTAAATTTTGAGTAGCACCACTTCATCGTTATTGAAATTAAATTTATTTGCATATTTCATTTCGAGTTATTTTAGAATTAGTCATTCATTCGGTTATGGAATCATATGGGGCACTCTTGTGGTTACGAAACACGTGTTTTACATTTTGTCACGATTTTAAACATTTTGTAATTTAGAGCGAATGAAAATATTGAGGGAATAAAAGGCCCGATTTGCAATAATTAAAAGTAAAACAAAAATTTATTGGAAACAATTTTGATTTATTTTTTTTTTAATGAAATATATTTCATCAGCCACAAATCGTTTAACATTCCCAACTTTTACTATTTTTCATTAAAACTATCTTTTTTTGTATTTTTTCACATACCTTATCAATATTTTTGCAAAATCATGTCATCCCCCAATATTTGCAA
This sequence comes from Musca vetustissima, assembly GCF_032173495.1. NCBI lineage: Eukaryota > Metazoa > Arthropoda > Insecta > Diptera > Muscidae > Musca > Musca vetustissima. Next base: position 143,361 of record NW_026876493.1, on the reverse strand, counting down.
ATTATCCTAATTAATCGCACAAAGTTAACAAATACTTCAAATAATTTCTTCCCCCAAATACCTTGTGAATGGTTATGGCCATAACAGAAAAGTCCAATGACCTTGTCAATATATTTATGCACCCAAATATTCACAATTTTGATAAGCATTGCTAATGATAAACAAATAAAAAAAATGACGATAGCAATGTTCAAAAAAATACGTCGTTTTTACGAAGAAGCTAAATATAGCAGCTAATTCGGTATTTAACAATGATGATAATGATGTCTACTTGCGGACTGTGTTTGCGTGTGTATGATATGAGCTTTTGGTAAGAATGGTAACTAGAAATAGAAATTATTCATTGAATAGAATATTCCACAAATGGAAATTGCGCAGAACGAAATGAAATTGAATTTACCTTGGGATAGTTTTGGACGTTTAAAGAAATTCGTGTTCTAGGAAGGGGGCAATCAATTTTCAAAATAAAATTTAATGGCGTGGATTTTTAAGAATATTTTTTGGTTGCTCCTTAAAGGTGTGGTTTTTTAAATACCTTTTTATGTCTCTTAAAAGAGTGGATTTTTAAGGAAAATTTTTTTTGCAAGACGCTTAACCCTTTGTGGCCCAATGTTGCCCACAGGCAACAAAAAGTTTTAGAGTTTATATTTAAAATGCAGCTAGTAGATATATATTTTTTTGATCTCATATGTCAAGACCTGATTATGGACGACACATATCAAAAGAAAAATCAAAAAAATTCAAAATTTTGGTAAAGATATGAGCTTTTCAATATAGAGAAGAGGGTACATTTGTGTACAGTACTAATGTGTGTATACAGTCCAAATTGTTTAAATCGCTTCGTATTCAAATTTTATGAATTCTGCCATTAGAATTATATTTCGATATTTTGTGGTTTTTAGCGCGTTTTTCAACCGAATACGCTGAAATTTGGTACATTGGGTTCTTATTTGGTATTAAATGTCTCCACAAAAAATTATAAATATTGGTTCACTTTTTCTGTTAGTCCCCATAATAATGTACCTCATAATTTTCAGTATTTTAGGTATTTGGATCGTATTTTTCCACCGAATTGGCTGTAATTTAGTACTTTGAGTTCTTAATAGGTACCAAATCTCTCCACAGAAAATTATAAATATAGGTCAATTTTTTTATATATACCCCATACAAGGGTACCACCCAATTTTCGGTATTTTGGGGTTCTTGAGCGCGTTTTTCTATAGAATTCGCTGCAGTTTGGTATTTTGTAGTCTTATATGGTAACAAATCTCCCCAACAAATATTAATATTAATATTCGCCCCCTTTTTGGGGTAGTCCCCATATAACTCCCTTTACATATTCAAATAGTTATCTAATTTGTTCAGCGTTTTGGGTTTGGTCTAAGGCTCTCTTGTAATCATTTCACCTGCGGAGGATATCGAGATAAAAAACTAGAACGTAAGGTTCGATAATATGAACTATAACTATATATAAACTATAACCCGCATTTAGGCCTAGGTCTTGTGTCGGAGGTACCAGAAGGAGTTGACCGATATTACCCATCTTCGAACTTTAACTAAGTTTGAAAGAAATAATAAGATTGGATGAAATCAAAATTTTATGAAACAAATTTGGTCCAAAGAAACATGGGGTCTAGAACCAATATTTCGATATTTCACATTTTCACCGTGTCAAAGTGTATACACTCTCATTAGCCATAAGGATGAGAGTATAATTATCCATTAAAAATTTCGGAAATTTGTATTATGGTTTACATTTGGTATTTTCCCTATATTTTCATTTCAAATACCTGTCAAAGTTCGACCCGGCCGAACTTAACGCTTTTTCACTTGTTTATGTTTTAATTAGCGCCATCTATACCATAATATTCTATCATTTTCTTTTGATTCGTTAAAAATTGGCAATGCATATTTTTTGGGCGCTAAAAACATAGTTTCACTATGAGATGCGAATAAGAATTTCGGCGCATATTATAGGCTCGGATTTTTTAAGATTTTTTTGGATTCATTAAAGAAAAATTTTTATGCCCTTTAATGTGTGATTTGTTTTCAAAGAATATTTTGTATATTTTAAAATAATATAATGAGTATCCTATGTAATTTCTGATGTTTTAATTAGCGCCATCTATATAATTTTTCTTTTGAGTCGTTAACATTTGGCAATGCATACCTTTAGGCGCTAAAATCAAAAATATTTTATTTTTTAAAGAATATTTTTTGTACGACCCTTATGGGCTCGTATTTTTTAAGAATATTTTTTGTGCGACCCATTGAGCCGTCGATTTTTACTACCAAATGCGAATTCGAATTTCGACGTATATTATAGGCTCGGATTTTTAAAGAATTTTTTTGTACAACCCATAGAGGCGTGGATTTTGTAAAGAATCCAGGAATAAAATATTTGAACATTTTTTTCCACAACTTCAAATAATTATCACAAAATATTTTCCACATTCTTAAAATATTTACTTTCAACTTTTAGAAAATACAACAGTTACTATCTAAGTATACAAATACCTATTGTTGTAATGACCAAGTATGTATTGACAATGAACTTAAAACAGAAATAAAAACCCAGACACAAAGTCGACCCAGTAGGTGATCGTCGTCGTGTATTCAACGGGGGAGCGAGCAATATTTTTGCAGGAGGGAAGTAAAATAGAACACTGCACGTGGCCCTGCTCTTGCTGGCAATACTACTTAACCTACTCTAACATTTATTTTTGTATTTCCTTTATAACAAATGACGAGAGAAAAAAACACAAAAACAGAATATTGTTATTATCACGTCGTCGTCGCCTCCAAGTCCAATCTAATGTAGTTTTTTTGCTCTTTTTTCTTCAATCATTTCTCAGGAAAAAAATTGAACTGAATTAATAATCCGACGCAATATGAACCAGTTTTTTTCGAATTTCTTGCCTTTGTTATTGTTGTCTTTCTATGATGATATTGTGTTGAGAAGCCGTTTGAAGGAGGGGGGTTAGGCAAAATACACATGGATCTATAGTTTTTTGACTTTTGCATGCTTCAATCACATGTGTGGCAAATAGGGAGGAGGAGGCAGAAAAGGGGGCCCGAAAGAGTCTTAGCGCGCGCTTTTTTTAAATTTTGTTTATTAATTTTTGTTTCTCCATCATTCATCCACATGAGAATTGAAACGACAATCCGCCGCACTTATCGTAATTCTGTGGTGCCATTAAAATTCGGCATGAGGTCATGTCCTCTCCCACACATCAGCATGAACATCATCATCATCGCTATCGTATTATTGATGCATATGTGTCGAGTCAAATGTTAATGTAAAACATTTAACAATTTCATATATAGAAATTAATTTATTGAACATCACAAAGCTGCTGTAATTGATACTCGCTCGCCAGCCCGCCCATAAACATCTGAATTTTTAATGGCAAAATGTTAATGGTGTCAGAACATTTAATTACTATGTACATTTGAAGAAAAAGTGGAGATTAATTTTGGAATCATTCTGGCCAACACAACCAAGAGAGACGAAGATATTGTATTTTTTAACGTCCATAATAAGGACTGTCCTGTAATGTTGCTTTCAAAAAAAATTTACAGCTTGTATTTGTAAAATTCGAAAGGAAAGAATTCGAGTGAATACAGGTCGAAGGGTCCAACTGGAGTATTAAAAACAAAAAAAAAATAGTATTTTAAACTCTAAGATCTGGTATTGTTGCTATTATAATTAGCGCCATCTATACTCCGACACTAACATTCGTTATATTTTGGCAATGCATACTTTTGGGCGGTAAGAACTCGAATGGTCATGGATTTTTTAAAGTATCATTTTTGTAGGGCCATTAGAGGCGTGGATTTTTCAAAGTATCATTTTTGTAGCATCATTTGAGGCGTGGAGTTTTTAAAGTATCATTTTTGTAGGGCCATTAGAGGCGTGGATTTTTTAAAGTATCATTTTTGAGGCGTGGATTTTTTAAAGTATCATTTTTGTAGCATCATTTGAGGCGTGGATTTTTTAAAGTATCATTTTTATAGCATCATTTGAGGCGTGCATTTTTTAAAGTATCATTTTTATAGCATCATTTGAGGCGTGCATTTTTTAAAGCATCATTTTTATAGCATCATTTGAGGCGTGCATTTTTTAAAGCATCATTTTTATAGCATCATTTGAGGCCTGAATTTTTTAAGTATCATTTTTGTAGCATCATTTGAGCCGTGGATTTTTTAAAGTATTTTTTTTTGTAGGTCCATTAGAGGCGACGATTTTTTAAAGTATAATTTTTGTAGGGCCATTAGAGGCGTGGATTTTTTTAAGTATCATTTTTGTAGGGCCATTAGAGGCGTGGATTTTTTAAAGCATCATTTTTGTAGGGTCATTAAATTAATTTATTTACATACATACATGTATATATTTTGCACACATGTATGTTTGTAATTATAATTAAGCACATTTCATTATCTGCATGAGCTCAGAATATAACGCGTGTCGCCGCAACAACTTTTTTGTTGTTTGTGCTTATTTTTATTTATACCACATTATTAGTTTGTTTGTTATTTTTTTCGCTCTTCCTCATCTACAATTAATTACGCATTTTAAACTAGCAAACATATAATTTGAAATGTGATAATAATTTATGGCAAAAGCACACAATAACAAATTTCGTCAGGTCTGTCTGCCACCTAGTCCAGTCTATAAACAACTAAATCGTGTTGTGAAAAACAACATATTTCCATTTTGGGGAAAAAATAATCAAAAGTTCAATACAGTTTGCAAACTAAAACAAAAAATCGAAGGTAAACACACTACGACCCTGGAAGGTCATATTGGATGTGGAACTTTGAAAATAAAAAAATAATTTAATAGAAATTCGCGAATATACAAAAATAATTTAAAGAAAACTTGCATATTTTTATATATATTTTTTTAATATTTGAATATTTTAAAAATATTTTCTAAAAAAAATCTACACCTTGTTGGTCCCTTGAAAAGGTATTCTTTAAAAAATTTAAGTCTTAATGGACCTTAAAAATATTCTTTAAAACATCTACGCCTTGCTGGGTCCTTAAAAAATATTCTTTAAAAAATCTAAGTCTTAATGGGCCTTAAAAATATTCTTTAAAAATTCTACGCCTTGTTGGGCCCTTGAAAAAAATATTCTTTAACAAATCGACGGTCTTGAAAAAATATTCTTTAAAAAATCTACGCCTTGTTGGGCCCCTTGAAAAAATATTCTTTAAAAAATCTAAGTCTTAATGGACCTTAAAAAATATTCTTTAAAAAATCTACGCCTTGTTGGGCCCCTTGAAAAAATATTCTTTAAAAAATCTACGCTTTGTTGGGCCCCTTGAAAAAATATTCTTTAAAAAATCTACGCCTTGTTGGGCCCCTTGAAAAAATATTCTTTAAAAAATCTACGCCATGTTGGGACCCTTGAAAAAATATTCTTTAAAAAATCTACGCCTTGTTGGGCCCCTTGAAAAAATATTCTTTAAAAAATCTACGCCTTGTTGGGCCCCTTGAAAAAATATTCTTTAAAAAATCTACGCCTTGTTGGGACCCTTGAAAAAATATTCTTTAAAAAATCTACGCCTTGTTGGGCCCCTTGAAAAAATATTCTTTAAAAAATCTACGCTTTGTTGGGCCCCTTGAAAAAATATTCTTTAAAAAATCTACGCCTTGTTGGGCCCCTTGAAAAAATATTCTTTAAAAAATCTACGCCTTGTTGGGACCCTTGAAAAAATATTCTTTAAAAAATCTACGCCTTGTTGGGCCCCTTGAAAAAATATTCTTTAAAAAATCTACGCCTTGTTGGGACCCTTGAAAAAATATTCTTTAAAAAATCTACGCTTTGTTGGGCCCCTTGAAAAAATATTCTTTAAAAAATCTACGCCTTGTTGGGACCCTTGAAAAAATATTCTTTAAAAAATCTACGCCTTGTTGGGCCCCTTGAAAAAATATTCTTTAAAAAATCTACGCCTTGTTGGGACCCTTGAAAAAATATTCTTTAAAAAATCTACGCCTTGTTGGGCCCCTTGAAAAAATATTCTTTAAAAAATCTACGGCTTTTGAGAAATCCCCAAATGTTTAAAGTGTTCTATTTACCTAACAAATTGCTGTGTTTACCTATTCCCATAATTCCACTTTGTTGTTCAAGCAAGCAAGGGTCATCCGATACACCGAATGTGTAAATGACCTTCCGCATAAACAAATTGTTAATGTTAATGACAGCAAATTATGTTTACAATCCACACGCAATGTAAAATTACAAATAAAACAAAGGAGGAGGAGGAGGCGTGTGGAAAATCAAATAAAAAAATACACCCAGCGATCATTTATTGTTCGACAAGTGTGAAAGATGCACATACACACGGGTTTTCCAATAAAAACAAAATACACATACAAACATTTCATTACCATGACTGTGCTGAAATCGAATTGACACGAAAGAGGAGGCTTTTCAAATTTTTGGTATATTTTTTGTTTTGAAAATATCTGGGTCAAGTTTAAAATGTAAACAACAGAAAAAGTATTGAAAGTGATTTTTTCTACGTTTTGATTTTTTTTTTGCATTTGTAAAAACTAAGACAACACATATTATTTTTTTTTTGTAATTTCACTCTTTCTCTATCTTTTTAGTTTTTCAATTTTCACTTATTGTCTTAATGGCGATGATGATCAATTTCATCAGCCATTAACACATCTGATAAGATTTCCCACGAATATTACATCAGTAATAAACGCGAGGGGTGCTGTCGTGAGTGACCACAACATGAGATTTTTATAAATATTTTGGTATAAAAATTTAAACCGAAAAAATATGGCATCACTAGTTTTAAAGACGCATACCTTGCACTTGCACATTTTATTTCCTCGCCACAGTTAAAGAAACAACAAAATTGCAACGAAAAAACACCAAACAACGTCGTAATTGTCTGGCTGTTTGTTGTCGTGTTTTTTTTACCTATGAGACATGCGGACGGGCCTAGGCCGCTCCGCACTGCACTATTCCCAATGCGTCACATACAAACATATAGCTAGTTTCGGTACAGAGGTATCATATCGTCCGCTTGTTTTTATTCGAATCGTTGGTATTGCTGCTGCTGTCTGTCGCAGTCGGTGGCGTTATCATTTCAATTCATTAAAGTCTGGTTAGTTTTATTATTGTTATTCGTATTACTGCTGTTGTTGTTGTTATTAGTAGTATTATATTATAAATTCGTAGTATTTCGTATTTCTATGTAGATTTGTTGTTTTTTTTTAATTTTCTATTTCAATAACAAAATAGAAATACCACAGAGAGTCTATGAAGAGGGTCACTGTATGTTAGATTTGAAAAATTTTCAAAAATTAAAAAAAAAATATTTGCTTTAAAAATGTTAAAAAAATTAAAAATATATTTAAAAATTAATGAATATTTAATAACAAACAAATTTATAAACCGGAAAGGAAAATGGTAAAGTCGGACTGGGCCGACTATATGTAGTCGCCTTTTTGAAGGAACATTTGAAATTGTTTTTTCTTTATATATCTAAACCTATATATATATCTAAAACCTAGTTATGGATATTTAGTGCACCATTTACATAAAATCGGACGAAAATATATATGGAAGCTATATTTAAATGTGAACCCATTTTCATGAAACTTCGCACACATTATTATAGCCACACTTCAGTATGCTGTGCCAAATTTCAAAAGGTATATAGGGACTTTAGTGTACCATTTACATAAAATCGGACGAAAATATATATGGGAGCTATATTTAAATCTGTTCTATACTTCATTTAGTTACGCCAAAATTCGTGAAAAATTTTCAAAAATTGGGCGAAACTATAAAATAAAAAAACGATTTTCATTTGCTTTAAAAAAAATTCGTGTAAAAAAATTAAAAATATATGGGAGCTATATCTAAATCTGAACCGATTTTAAGAAAACTTAGCACACGTCATTCTTGACTTAATTAAGTACGCTATGCCAAATTTCGTGCAAATCGAATGATTTTCAAGGACGTTGGTGCATCATTTACATAAAATCGGGCGAAACTATATATCGGAGCTATATCTAAGTCTGGACCTATCTTCATGAAACTTAGCACACATCATTCTAGACTTAATTCAGTAGGACATACAAAAATTCGTGCAAATCGAAGGATATATAGGGAGTTTGGTGCACCAATTACCTTAAATCGGACGAAATATATATGGGAGCTATATCTAAATTTGAACCGATTTTTCGTCCTTGGGCCAAATGAATGAGTTGTGCCTGTTACAACACAACAATTTTGTCAGGGTATTATAGCTTTGTGCAGCCCCAAATGTTTGTAACGCCGCGAAATATTAGTCCTAGACCCACCTTTAGTATACCGATCGTCATATCTCGACTAGCTCAGTCGATCTAGACATGCGTGTCGGTCCAAGCTAAGAATATAGAACCACAGAAAATTATATTTTCATGGAAGTTGTCTAGGGTATCATATGGTCGGCCCCGTCCGACTATACTGCTCCGCTCACTGGTTTTAAATTATGTTAGGTTGTCTATCTTCCTTCCACAAATGATAAATATTGGTCCAGGCTAGGACCAAATAACAGCACCTCCCAAATGTCTGAGTGTTGGGGCTTTTTGGCGCGTTTTTTCAATCGAATTGGGTTTATTTTGGTGTTTTAGGTTATATTTCTCGATTTAGGTATTTTTAATGATTTTTAATATCTATTAAATAGTTGTAGGCTTTATAACTTCACCTAAAACATTTCATTTACGAGGGCAGTTCGGAACGTCCTTAGCCTAGCACAAAAATCGCAGTATAAACAAAAAAGTTAAGTTAAATTTTGTTTCGATCTGGAAACTCCTTCATATAGAAACATGTGTTCAAAAAAGACGCATCCGCAATTTTTTACAATGGAAAAATTAGAAATGCGTGCTTGCATTGCAAAAAATTGCGGAGCATCTATTTGAACACCTGTTCCTATATGAAGGAGTTGCCAGATCGAATCAAAATTTAACATGTGTTCATAACAGAGATGGAAGTTTCTCTTTATACCGCGCTTTTTGTGCTAGGCTAAGAACTTTCCGAACTGCTCTCCTAATATACACAAATATTTTCCTTTTAAAATATTTCGTAAAATTATCTTCCTAGTCCACTGTGTGCTGCCTGCTAAAAACATATTATGACACGACGACTACGACAGTAACAACAACAACAACTATGTTTATATATTTTCTTTTGCGAATTAATTTAACACAACAATCATGACAAGCTGTTGTTATTGTTATTAGTATTATTATTTGAGTGACATTCGTTGTTGTTGGGTTTTTATTTCCTTATGTGTAGTAAAATTTTGAAAATCGAAATTATGATGATGATGGCCGAAAAGAACAAACGGCGAATGTACGTACTCAAGCCACCAGTGAGCGAGAGAGGGTGAAAGAAGGAATGGCCGAGAGTGAAAATAACAAAGTTGTTGTGTTTCACTATTGTTGTTGTTATAGTTTTTTTGTTTTGATTTCACTATTTTTGCCATTCAAGTCAGCCAACCAGCCAGCTGTTTTCTATTGTTGTTGGTGTGGTTGTTGCTGCAGCGGCTGCTGCTGCCGCTACTTTTATTACTGGTAGTAGTTTTGTATTTGAAATGTGTTTTAGTTATCGGCTCCCCATTTGTTTTTCTTTTTTTGTTTTTGCTTTACACGTTTTCAAAATAAACAATGCTAGAGTTTGCCCTGCTGCCTGCCAGTCGCAAAAGAATCATCACAGACAATCCGCCAACCAGCCAGCCAACAGCAGGCCATGTGCTACTCTTTCGACGCAATCAAAACAAAAAATTCGCAGTTTCGTTGTCTTCACAGTTTATTAAATTCCCTTTACGAATAAACAACGTTTTGATCGGTTCACATCAAAAATAAATCGATCACGCTCGATCGGTCGGTCGGTTTTTTCTCTTCCTTCCACCTTTTTGGATTTCCTTATTGAAAATATCTAAAACGCCATCACCACCACCTCTAATTGACAGGCAACACCTTAACCATCCAGCCCGTCAACCAATCGAATATGATCTGACTGATGATATTCGCCAAATGCCGATTGTGTGTTTTGCATAAACAATATCTGAACAATTGTTTTTTGTTTTGTTCGAAATTAATTAATCAACTCTAGATATGACAGCAGTGCATTTATTCATGTTCATGTCCGATTAAATTTCAGTATTTTTGTTTTTTGAATGAATTTTCATTCAGAACCTTAAATAAAGCAGTGAAGTGTTAAAAAAATATATTGTGGTTTAAAAATAAAAAATAAAACAACAACAACAAACTCAGTGGTGCATTTAAGGAACAAGTGTTTCTTCGTTGCTTTTTGTTGTTAACCATTTTTGTTTACTTCGGGTCTGAGAGATTTGTTTTCATTTGGAATACTATTGGCATTTCCTGCGAATCTACGCCAGTGAATAGTGTAAGTGGAAATATGAAATATGCGGTTCAAAAGAGTAAATTGTAATGGATTTGAAAGTATTAAAGAACATTTAACCGAACATTCACATAAGATGGACTTTCAATATACCTAAAATTGATCGGAAAAACCACATTTCGGAAATCATTAAAATATTGAAAATTGGTTGTACATGGTTGTATGGAGGCTTTGGTATAGCCTCGATATTGAGTCATATTTAGTATGAAGATTTGACACTTGGTGAAATTCGATTTCAGAATATATTTTACTGATTTTGGGGAAATATCGAAAATTGGAGATTGACAACTCCTAGGGTAGTTGCTGGATGTGCAGGGTGAAACTGACCTAAGTCAACTTTACACTTCGTGGAAACCTAGGGAGGCTTCTAACATTGCAATTCGTAAACCGATATTGGTTTTATTTGGACCAAAATCGGCTTGGCAGTCGTTTTTTACTAAACAACTCTTCCCAAGCCACGTGTCGCCGATTGTGATCCGGTTGCTCTAGGTGTGGATGCCTTGTCACCTGCAGCTGTATATGCTACAATAGCATCAATTGTAAATTGTCGAAAATTGTGGTAGCTTTATATGAATACTGCATCAAAATGTGGACCAATATTTTTAATTATTGGCAGGAGGGTTAGATTCCCTATTAGAAACCAGAAATCCAAACTACAGCCAACTCGGTTGAAAAGTTTTTCAAAATACCTCCAAAAAATGTAAAGGAGGTGCCGTCATGTGGGGTCTCTTCAAAACGTGAACCGGTATTTATAATTTTTGGTAGGAAGAAAAATTTGGCACTCATTGAGAACCCAAAGTATCGAATTTTATAAAATTTGGTTGAATAAAATATTTTTAGGGATTTTGTGAATCCATAACATCGAAAATTGGGTTAGCTTAGTACCACAACGTGGACCAATATTTACAATTTTTGGCAAGAGGGTTAGTTTCCCTATGAGAACCCTATAAGAACTCGATTGAAAATTTTCAAAATTCCTCTCTTAATTAAAATTTGGGAACCCAAAATCGCAAGTTTCAGGCAGATCGGTTAATATTTATAAAAACGTCCACCGATATTTAGTAGAAATATTTGACACTAAATTGGAACACAAAATATGAGTCGATTCTGTTAAAAAACTTACCCAATATGCGGAATAACGGAAGGTACCGTTATAAGAGGTTTGATCTAAAACTTTATGCAATTCCGATACTTTTACGTAAATTTTGCCTCATGATTATAATAAATACTAATTACAGTCAATTTGAATGAAAAACATGATAAAAATACCGAAATTTGGGAGGAACAGCTATATGAGGGCTACCCTATAAAGTGGATTCAAATGGGCAATTTCTGGTAGGGAAATTTCCTACCCACTGAGAACCAAAGAGATGGAATTTGAACAAATTCTTTTGAAAAACGTTACGAAGTTCATAAAAATAACGAAATACGGGAGGTTGGGGTTATCCTAAGAAGTGGGCCAATATTCTCAAAAAATATTCCTAAAAAATTATGATTAATATACTGATGGTACCTCAAAAAATCCAGGTCTAATGTTTTGATGTTACCTCAAAAAATATTCTAAAAAAATCCACATCTGATGATAGTTCCAAAATATATGTGAAAAAAATTTCTAAACCAAATATTCTTAAGAAATATTTTCCTAAAATATCCACAAATTCACGCCTCGTGGTACCTCAAAAATATTCCTAAAAAATTCTTGAAAACGCAATGTCAAATTTAATACAAACTCCATCTTATAGTGGAGGTTATAAAAACCTGCACCTGAAACCTATTAATTGCACAATATTGCATCAGAATAATGAATGAATATGTCTGGCAAAATCACCACTGATATTGATCAGTGATTTGTAATATACAAAGCTTTTAACTTAAATAACAATTAAATTGAAAGTCATTAGGGCTTCAGAACCTCTCAAAGAAAGAAAAGAAACAAAACAAAGGTCGAAGAAACAACAGCAGAGAGAGAGAAAGGCAGGCCAACCAGCTGATTATTTGTTTAGCCAGCCTGCCCTCTAAAAACCTGATGGCCGACTGACTCATGTTTTTTTTTGTTATTTGCTTTTGTTGTTATTAAGAACAAAAACGCAACAACAACAAAATACCGCACCAATATAAATATAGTAATGACAACAACTAAAAGACGTTTTTGTCAAAAAATAATAATATTTACTTTTAACACATTGAAGATACGTTTCAAAACAATTTTTAAAAATTTCCATTTCCTCCTTTTCATTTGCAGGCCTCTTTCTGGAGTCTGGGCAGTTTAAATTGGAATTTATCCTTTTCAACATCTGGACGTCGTCATCATTCCTTTAAGCAGCGGCAAAAATCTTCACGCAAAAGGTAAAGTCAATTTGTTGTTATTTTTTTTACAAATAATCATTTTAATGTGTGTTTTTTTTTTTCTCTCTTTGTTGTTGTTGCTGCAGCTTTAGTACCCTACAGTATAGTCGCCGTTCGAAAACGCAATGGCATAAACCTCTAACCAATGCCATTTTCAGTTCACACTTTAAAGAGTCGAGTCGTAATAGTGAATTTCATATTGACCATTTGGTAGCTAAGGGTGCCTTCGGTGTGGTTTTCAGAGTTATTGATAAGAAGAAAACCGAAGAACAACAACATCTACTGCAGCAGGAACATAATCACCACCACCAACATCAGCAGGCAGAGAAAAATACTGATAATACAATTTCTACAACTCCTCCTGTTGTTGTTTATGCATTAAAAGTTCTGAAGAAATCTAAAGTGAGTAACAACGAAGTCGATTGGATGGTGGCAATACAATGTATTTTACACCATGCAACAAGGAATGGGTTTTATAGAGAATATTTTTAAATTGAATTTTTATGAATATTTTCGGAATTTCCATTAGAACGTTACTCTGGGTTTACACATGCAACCTTTCTAAGCAACTCTGCTGAGTTCTTAGAAGAGATAGGTGTAAAAAGTGGCAATGGGAAAGAAATTCAAAAGAGAGCAGCAGCAGAGTTGCTTAAAAAGTTGCAAGTTTTATTGGAATCGGTTCAGATTTAGATATAGCTCCCATATATAGTTTCGTCCGATTTTATGTACATGGAGCACCAAAGACTCAAATTTAGGGCGATTCGCACAAAATTTTGCACAACGTATTAAATTAGGTCTAGATTGACGTATGTCAAGTTTTGTTGAAATTGGTTCAGATTAAGATATAGCTCCCATATATAGTTTCATGTAAATGGGGCACCAAACTCTCGATATTGGTCCGACTAAGACAAAGTTTTGCACAGTGAAAATCTCAAGAACTCTTGAAGATATAGCCGATTTATTGTGTCAGCATCAAGTGACGGCTTCTCAAACTTTAAACGCGTTTTTCTCTTTTGTGAATGGCGGGCACGATAACTCAAAAAATATTAACCAAATCGATTCCAAATTATTACACGTTTCTCTGTGAGTGTATAGCTATCGTATGAACTAGGATAAAGCCAAACGGTGAAGATCATCCTTATTTTTTAACTTTTTGGTCAAAAATCGGCGATTTTCCAAAAATATGTTTTCAAAGGTCGGCCATTTTGTTAATTTTAGAGCGAAGTCAATAATCCTAGTTCATACGAGAGCCAGACATGTACTCTTTCTAACACCGTTGGAATTTTCTGATTCCGATGCTTTAGCGAGGAGTTATCATGCCCGACATCAAAAATAAGGACTTTTCTTTAATTACAAAAAACAACAACAAAACAATAACAAAAATTGTTTGTAAATTATTTTTCTTCTCTTTTTAATCTTCAAATATATATGTGAAAAATTACAAACCTTAACAAGCATTGGTATTGATTTACTAGCCCATTAAAAATCTTGAAAAATTAGAATCGAGAATGGGTGGGGTTCCCTTAATGTAAATGGTGTACTAAAGAGCCTATATATTCTTCGATTTGCACGAAATTTGGCATAGTGTAATAAATTAAGTCCAGAGTGATGTGAGTTAAGTTTCGTAAAATTCGGTTCAGATTTAGATATACCTCCCATATATATATATTCGTCCGATTATAAGTAAATATTGCAACAAAGCCCCTATATATCCTTCGATTTACACGAAATTTCGAACAGCGTACTGGATTATGCCTAGAATGATGTTTGCTAAGTTTCGTGAATTCGGTTCAGATTTAGATATAGCTCCCAAATATATTTTCTTCCGATTTTATGTAAATGGTTCACCAAAGACCCTATATATCTTTCGATTTGCACGATTCAGCAAAGCGTACTGAATTCAGTTTAGAATGATGTGTGTTATGTTTGGATTCTCATAGGGTACCCAACATTTCTATCAAAAATTATCGTTATCTTTTGGTTTTTGAGAATGTCGGTATGTTGAAAGTCCTACCCCAATTCTATGACCAATTCTATGTGTGTCCGTCCGCCCGTTATAATTTGTAAACTCGATACAGGCCACAGTTATGGAATTGGTCCTACCCCAATTCTATATCTATTATGATATAATTAGTTAATACCCTAACAGAGCTTTATATAGATTATATATATTGGAGATTTATTTTATTATTACTATCATTATTGTCTATTTTCTAATAATATTTTTGTTGTATAATTGTGTATTCTTAAATATGTTCTATTATTGCCTGGTGTACACATTTGTTTTGTTTATTTTAATCACTTCTTTTTTTGCGTGTGCTTCCCCTAATATTTTATATTTTTTGTTTTCTATTTCAGATCATATCGGAGAATAGTATACAACAAATTAAAGACGAAGCCGATATACAAAAATTGTGTGGCCATCATCCGTTTATTGTTCAACAAATTGATTTGTGGCAAAATCGTCATAATTTGCATATACGTAAGTATGACGAGACGGGAGGGGGGAAATTCATTGATTCATCGGGATTTCCCACCAAAAAATGTTTCAGTTTCATGTGAACTATTAAGGAGAGAGAGCAATTTATGATCTGTTCAGATTCAGATATAGCTCTCATATATATTTTTGTCCGATTTAAGATTAATGGTACACCAAAGTCCCTATATATGTTTCGATTTGCACGAAATTTGACATAGCACTCTGAATTAAATGTAGAATGATGTGTGTTAAGTTTCGTGGAAATCGGTTCAGGTTTAGATATAGCTCCCATATATTTTTTCTTCCGATTTAATGTAAATGGTGAACCAAAGTCCCTATATATCTTTCGATAGGCACGAAATTTGGCATAGCGTCCTAAATTAAGTCTAGAATGATGTGTGCTAAGTTTCGTGCCTGATCGATATTACCGAATAGTGTGTATCAAGTGTGCTATAAATTGATTTACACAAATTTGTCACATTGAATTTTAGCATAGGCTTCTGAAAGGCAGGTGTATGGATTAATATTAGTTGTTGTTGTTGTAGCAGCCCTATTGCTTTTACACAATGGGCTGATGTCGGTTCATTTATTGATAAAGATCAAATCAAATCAATTTTTTTAATGGAATTTTAAAAGAAAATTGAGAATTTCCATATGTAGAATATACCCAAAGTGGTAAAGGGTATCATACAGTCGGCCCAGCCCGACTTTACTATTTTTCGTACTGGTTTATATTGATATTTTACTGTCTCTAGAAAAACTAAAGGTATTCTGTGGGGGATATAAAGGGGTATATTTGTATATAGAAGATATAGAAGTCGTACATTGTCTATAAGAATATCATCTTTTCTGTTTTTATATAGGGTCTTTAAATCCTCTGTTGGTTATAGAAACATTAATGTCTGCATTGTCTATGTCATTTTTTTCTACAGAATACCTATACACCTAAGTCTGTTTATACACGGTCTTTTTGTACACTAATTTAGGCGAATTTAGGCGAATTCCCTTTATGTATAAGATCAGTGTCTTTTTTACACGTTTTTTTACACGGCTTCTTCTGGAACCAATGTACCGTATAAAAACAGACTTAGGTGTACATCTTGTGTATAGAAAATACCCAGAGATATTTTATAGAATATTCCAAGGTTTACATATTGATAGAAGAATCTTTGATAAGTCTTTGTTAATAAAAATAAATATTCAAGGCCTAGATATCTTCTTTTTATCTATACACAAATTACCTACTGCAAAAACGATTTATTCCATGGCATGTTTGTAGAATACCCTTAATATTTATTTTAATTAATTTATTTTATTTTTCAGTTTCCGAATACGTACCAAATGGTGAACTTTTCTCCAGAATTGCAACATTTTCATTGGATCTAATTCGTATCTATTTGGCTGAAATTGCTTTGGCATTGGGTAATATATTATTTGTCATATCATATTAAAACCAATTATTAATATCTCTTTATTTCTTCTTACAGATTTCCTACACAACGCTGGCATTATATATCGTGATGCCAAACCAGAAAATATCCTACTAACTGCTGATTATCATTTAAAATTAACCGATTTTGGTTTAAGCAAGTGGCTGAAATTGGGTTTAAGCACAAAAACTATGTGCGGCACATTTCAATATATGGGTACGATTTGAAAGATATATATAACAACAAAAAAGTAGAAACTATCAACCTAATCTCTCCCTCCAAAAAACAACAACAACATAAAACGCTAATAAAATTAGTAAAAGAAAGATAAGATATACATAGAAATTAAAGAAATAGTAGAGATAGCAAAAAACAAAAAGCTAACCACCAGTAGAATTAAAAAAAGGATAATACCACACAACAATAAATTACTACCACTACTACTACTCCTCCTACTATAACTACTTTTAAATAGATAAACTTCTCTCCGCCAGAAAGAAACAGAAAGAAAAAACCAAAAAACAACAACAATAGTGATTTTTAGTATTATTGAAAAAAGAAAAACAGTTACTTTTACTTGTTCGTCTATCAAAATGAATGCTCGCTCACAAGTTTTCGATCTAACCATGGAGGGTCGTCAAGTGGACGAAGCTGTGGCAAGTATATTTCATACGGTGCTATTCCATCGCTGCCTTGGTAAATATATGTACACCGGCGATGCTCAGTACTCCATTGGTACTGTCGGCTATACCGATGTCGATTGTGATTTCATTGACTTCACCTATGTCTGCTGTACATCAGATAGTCTGCAACGTACCGTTAAACGGGCCATTAATGTTTTCAGTGAAAAACTGCGTTCCAATGAAGGCTGTGGTTCGGGTCAAATAAGTTTAGAATTTTTCCAAAAGAAAAAATCGCGATGGCCCTTCACGGCCGAATGTATACCGTGGGAGGTGTGGACAATACATTTGGATTTGATAAAACATGAAAATGAAGATGAACGGCAAATGTGTCGTGAAAATGTTGCCGATCTGCTGACGGATAAGGTGATCTATATAACGGAAATCATGAATAGACATGATTATGTACCCAAGACACCGAGTCAAAGTGAATTGGACTTGATATTCGATACCACATATCCCGATGTACAGCCGTATCTATTTAAATTTGTCTCATCCACATCGAATTCGGCAGCGCCCTCAATGGGAAATGCCATGAAGAAAATTATTAAGGAGACGCTTGCATTGTGACGCGTTGCAAAGCCGTTACTATTAACGCAGCAATCTAATTATCTAAAGGCGAAAGCAGTGACAACACAACAGCAGCAGCAACAACAAAAAGATGCAGCAAAGGACATGCGAAAGAAATGTCTATGTGATAATAAGAAATGTATTAAACAAAAGTCGACGTCGTCGTCTCAAGTTGTTTATAAGTTCTATCAAGAGATTTCTACAACAATGGCTGAAAGCAGCTACAGTAGCAGCGGTAGCAACGAAGACAATGAAAACGACAGTGGTGATGATGGTGATGAAGATGCTGATGGCGGCGGCCTTGGTCCCAAAGTCATGTGGCAATTATCGGATACCAGTTGCAGTGAGTCCACACTGGCCACCATCACCCCTATGGCTTTGAAAAAGAAACAAATGATTGTTTACTACAATGCCACAACAAAACACCAACCATTCTATGGTTTTCTACACGCTTTGGCTCGTGATTTTATGTTCATTTGCTTCTGTCGCCATCATCACCAAAGACGTTTAGGTACATTTTAAAATGGAAAAAATTAACAACAAAGCAAAACAAAACTTCAAAACTCTCAGTTAGTTAATTTAAAACATTTTTTTAGAATTTCTAATTAATTTAATGTAATGTTAACAACAAATGTATTTTATAATTTTAATTTAATTTACTTTAAGTAATTTATTTCAAATGTGATTGGTGAATGTGTGTTGAATGGAATGTTTACTTTTTGGAATGAATGAATGTTTGATATTGAAACGTATGTTTAATAAAATAATAACACGGTGCTAAAATAAAAAAAGAATGTTGAAAAAGAAAATTATAAACAAACCGATTTTGTTAATAAAAATCTCCCATTTATGAAATTCTTAAAAATTTTCAAGGAAACTCGGCTAAGAAAAAGTCAACTACTTGTCCAGATTAAAAATGATATACAAGTCTAAAAGAGTGTGCACATTTCAAATTAAAAAATAGCAAACTCTCTATTATGTCAATTGATTTAAATTGAAAATTAATAATTTTAAATTTGGAAAAAATTAAGCCATGTTTCTTCAAGTTCAAGGTTAAAAACCGAACCAATATAGCTGTTTTTTTAACCAAAAAAATGTCTAAAATTTTGATAAAAAAAACGTAGAAACAAATGGTCCTCAAAAGGTGAATTCCAAGCAGAAAAGCCTGAGCTCCTTTTTTTAGATATTGAATATCTTTGATCTGAGAAAACATAAAACTAGAGATGCAAAAAATAATTTTTTAAAACCCAATAACTTCTGTTTCGTTTGTGAAATAAAATCATTTCGAAACAAATGAGAAAATGTGGATGGATTGTTTTTATACTATCCAAACTGAAGTATTTATATTCATTTATACTTAAATAGAGATTAAATCTGTGTGTACAAAGGATCTTCAAAAAATATATTGATGTTGAAAAAGAGAAGAAAATAATAATCTTTATTTGTAAAATGATATCGAATAGATTTTAAAGAAATAATTGTTTCTGAGGGTCAACAAAAATGATTCTCCCTGCCAATGACATACAACTAAAAGAACAATGACTCTAAAGAAAGTTTAAAATAAATATTGGGTTTAAAATACTGTGAGCTTTAGATAATGAGAACACTCAAACTGACATTAATTGTCCTTGCAGAAAATTATTGAAAAAAATCCACGCCTTGTGGCCTAATTGTCCTTGCAGAAAATTATTAAAAAAATCCAAGCCTTGTGGTATAATTGTCCTTGCAGAAAATTATTTCAAAAAATCTACGACTTGTGGCCTAATTGTCCTTGAAGAAAATTATTGAAAAAAATCTACGCCTTGTGGCCTAATTGTCCTTGAAGAAAATTATTTAAAAAAAACAATTCTAAATTTTATTTTTAATCTTTTTTAAATATTTATTTAAAATTGCTTAAAGAGTCATGATTTCAGACCTAATCTAACTTTTGGAAGAAAAATACATATTTTTGGTTTTCATCAAGTGGATGTTGAGTGCTTTCAATAAATTTATTTTAAAATTTGATTGAATTTTTGAATGATTTATTTATTTTATAAATATATCGTTAGCTAAAATGCAAAAAAGGCGTAACTAACAAAAAAATTAAAATTGACTTTTTGAATGAATATTGTGAATGTTAAACTGATGTGTTACAAAGTCAATTTCAATTTTTTGTTAGTTACCCTTTTTGTATTGATGGGAATATATATAAAATTGAGATTGATATTGTTTTCCCTATGTAGGATCCTTCTACAAACCCTCCTCTTTTTATAGAATTGTTATATGGGAAGTATTATTTTTTATATACATTCCCGTTGTGTCACCCACAGTTCGGACCTTCGTACCATATTTATAATAGCACCGTGTAATTAATAATATATGAATGAACTGTAATTATTTAAATAATTTCTGTAAAAACAACTATATATTGATGAGTACCTATAATTTAATTTTTTTTATAAATATATAAAAACAAGAAACAACAATAATTTTATGTTATTTTGTTTGTTTTAATAATTAAGAACGAAAAACAAAACTTAAAACGTGATAATACAAATATTTATCTATCTATCTACATATATAAAAAATTAATCTAATCTAACTACTTGTAAAGAGAAAAAAACACATATTTTTAGTTTTGCTATAAATCCTCAAAAATAATAAACATTATTTTTTAAGTTAATAATAATAAAAACAACAATAACAAATTTAAGTTACTTATGACACATTTGAATTATTGCAAAGCGAGAAGATTAAACAAAACATCAGCAAAAAACCCATCGTTTAGTTTTTTAAGCAGCATCACTTGATTGTAAAACAACATTAAGTAAAAAAAATATTAATCTATAGAATCCACTCTATAAATATGTACACATAAATGTGTATATATCAACCATTACCTTATATGTATTTCATTTTATTTGTTTCACTCTCAACAAAAAAAGAAAATAATAAGAAAATAGAAAACTTTACTGAGAATAATAACAAAACACCAATTACAATTGAAATCTATGAAATGGACCATTATTTAGTCTTAGTAATACAAAAACTAATATTATTAATAATTACTATTACTATTTATATGTTTTTTTATTTTGTTTAATTTTTTTCTACTACAACCATCTACTCATACACTATACATATATTTGTACACACGAAAGAAACATCCTACCAACTGCCAGTTTATTTTTAAGTTTTATTTTTTTGATTTTGATTTTTTGTGTTTTTCATATTTTTTTAGTTATAATATGCCAATTTAATTTTGTTTTTACATATCTATCTATATAAATATACAGCCTTTTAAAGGTGGTTTTTGTATAAATATAATTTGTTAATATAATTCATTTATTATTGTTTTTGTTTTATATAAGCATAAATATATTTTGCAACTTTAGCAATTGTGCTATTAAATGTTTACACTTTAAAAATGTAATGATATCATCACATTCGAAACTGAATATTTAGGAATTAACCCAATTTTTGTTATGAAGAATTGAAAATGTAAGAAAATTATTTTTAATGGGTCAAACCTTAAAAAAATAAAAAAAAAACTCATAGACTTGTTCGTGGAACCTATTTCAATATGAATGCTACTTTATTTCAAAAAGTTGTCCTTTAAAATCTCCACATTTTTTATCTCGGCTATATCTATGCTGATCAAAAGCCATGAACCTTAAACTTTTCTCAAAATTTCTATTTAAAGATTTTTTACAGAACTTTATGAACTTTGAAGATGGGCTAAGTATACGCGACGAACACATGTCCAATTGAATTATTTCAAAAAGTTGTCCCCACTATCTCGGCTATATCTCACTCCCTATGCCGATCAAAAGCCATGAACCTTAAACTTTTGTCAAAATTCCTTTTTAAAGGTTTATTTTACAGAACTTCATGAATGCTCCTTTCAGTCTTTTAGAAATTCTGTTTTCTTCAGGAAATTTCCAAGTACAGAAATTGAGACCTAATGTTAACAATAGTTGTAAAGAGACAGGTTTATATTTTCGCTAGATTCTTTATATGCTCTGCCCGTAATATTATCTGAACATCATTTTATTTTTGTAGCAGTCATCATCTCGTTGGACCTTCCATATATTCTAGATGAGTCTGTTGACTGAACATGCCTTGAATCTACCGATTTCTTATGATATTTGTAGGTAACGCTCCATTTTCGGTATTTTTAGCCGCAATTCCCTACCGAAGTGGCTGTAATCTTATAATTCGGGGTCCTAGGACAGTATTACAAATATTGGTCCATGTTTTGCCGTCGTGTTAGGTATTTTTAATGGTCCTAGGCGCATTTTCCAATCCAAGTGGCAAAACTTAGGCACTTCAGCATTCCAGAGCATAAAATACATCATAATAAGCTTTTTTTGAGGTCTTAGCGGTCATAGATTTTCAGGATAAATGATATCCTCAAAGAAATGTTGCCATTTAATGTTTTTATACTCTCAGCCTTAGGGCTAATCAGGGTATATACACTTTGATACCGTGAAAATGTGCCTCATCGAAATATTGGTTTTGGACCATATCCGTTTTAGAAAATTTGTATTCGATTTACACATGGCCGTCCGTCCGTCTATCTGGCTGGTGCGCACGATAACTCTCGAAGGGAATAATCGATTTCAAAAAACTTTGTACATCTTAATATTTCTTCCCCTCAAAATTGTGCTTAAAATTAATTTTATAATAACATGCAAACGGATTATCCGAAATTTGTACAACAAAATCTGGCGAATGGAATGTCCAAGAGGGTCACAATTTTCAATATTTTTAAATTCAATATTAGGCTAATGAAATGCCTAATTTGAACCGAACTTTGCACAACCTATTATATTTACCGAGCCTAGATCAAGTTTGAAGATGGGACCTATTGGTCCACTCCTCCTTGTAACTCCCCCACAAGGGGTCAAAATTTTTAATATTTATGAAACCAATATCTGGCGAATGGAATGTCGGACTGGAACCAAATTTTGCACAACCTATTACACTTTATTAAGCCTTATAAAATCAAATTTTTTAATATTTATGAATCCAATATCTGGCGAATGGAATGTCCGACTGGAACCAAATTTTGCACAACCTATTATATTTACCAAGCCTAGATCTAGTAGGAAGATGGGACCCATTGATCCACTCCTTCTAGAAGCTCCCCCGCAGAGAGTCAAAATTTGTAATATTTATGAATCCAATATCTGGCTAATGGAATGTCCAAGCCTAGATCTAGTAGGAAGATGGGACCCATTGGCCCACTCCTTCTAGTACCTCCCCCACAGAGGGTCATAATTTTCAATATTTATAAATAAAAAACAAAATAACCTACACTATCTATTACCTTTACTAAGCCTATATCAAATCCGAAGATGGGATGCACTGGTTCACTCCTTCTGATACCTCCCACAAAAATGGTCTAAACCCTCTCCGCAAACCATAGGGTGAGGGTATATATCTTCGAGGTCTATACCTATTCCCGTCAATTGATGTGGTAATACATTGGGTTTTTCGCATAAAAAAATCTGTTTTTATGTTAGCGGAGACTTTTCTAATAATTGGTAGAATAAACGTCATTGTATCTGTATACCCAACATCCTCCCAGGTTTTGCAGGCATTTTTTTTTGAAAACAAGAACCTACAGCAATACTGTGGTTCCTTGATTTACATATAGATTTCCAGATTCCGCTCTAAAAATGCAGTCAATATTTCGAAATAAATTAAATTTTTTAATAATTAAAAAAAAAATTTGGTTGTTAATAAAATTGATTTAATTTTTGTTTTATTTAAAAACAAACTAAAATATTTTTTTTTCAAATTTTAACAAAATAGTCCATCTCCCCGGAAAGAAAATTTAAAATATATATTTGAAGCACCCAAAAAAAAAATACACACAAAACTCACATAGGAATCAAAAATATATTCAAAGAAAAATAATACGAATAGTAAACAATTAAAAACAAAAAACCAATATATATTAAAAAAATATTAAAAACAACAACAAATATATTGTGATTTATATTTCAAATGTTTAGAAATGTAAGCAAACAAAAAAAATCTAAAATAAATAAAAAATATGATCTTCAAAATTTTAGTAATTTTTTAGTAGTGATAATAATTATACTTTAATATATTTACTAATAATTATAATGATTATTTTTTTGTATTAGAATTATAGTTTTAAGTAGGATTTATTTCAAATTTTTAAAATTAAAAAAACATAACTATATTTTTTGAAATGAAATTGGCAACATTTTAGTGATAGGTGAGAAAGTAAAAAAATTATGAAATATTTTATTTCAACATTAATTTTGAAAAATTCAAGAAAAAATATATTTATATATACATTTATTTTTTTCACCTTGTGCACTAAGTAAACATTTAGTTTTAAAATTAAATATCTAAAATTTAAAAAATATATATATTATAAAAACTGAAGAATGAAATTTATTTCAATGTGATTTGCTTAATGAAAAAATATATACACATATATCTATATAATAGTAAAAAAACAATGTCCACAATTTAACCTGGAAAAAAGAAGGAATAGAATGAATCGTATATCCAATAATATAATATTTACCCTCCTCACAACTACGAAACAAACAAAAACCAAAATGAATTATAATAATGTTATATATAAATTAAAAAAAAAAAAAAAAAAATATATATAAAAATGAAAAGTGATTTTTTTTTAATTATAGTAATTTAGTGTTTTAGTGTAGTTATAAGTAATAAGCATATGAAAATTTATTAATTATATCCATATATCTAATAATAATAATTAATATACTATTAATATTATTAATATGATTAAGAGAACAATGCTGTGTAAATATTCTATGTATAGTTAAAAAACAACCAACAAAGAAACAACAACAAAAAACTGAAAAGAAAATATTAAATCAAAAACATAATTTTAAAAATTAATTATACCAATGGTGTTTTCATTTTTTGTGTGTGATAATGGTAGCCTAGAGATTCTCTTCCTTTTTTGTTTTCCTTTATTGTGTTTTCTCTTCCTTTTTTATATTTTTTTCTCCTTTTTGCTTTTTTATTTTGTAACAGGTAAGTAAATTCGTTCTTTTTTTGTTTTGTTACAGCTCCGGAAATTTTAAGGGGTGAACCCTATACGCATTCGGTTGATTGGTGGTCATTGGGCATAATTGTTTGTCAAATGTTTATTAAAAAGGTAAGTCCGAATTTCCTTTTTCCTAAATTTTGTAATACAAAACATAAAAGAAATACATAATATATATAGATCTTTCTATAGGAAGACCTATACGGCCTTCTATAGGAAGACCTATACGGCCTTCTATAGGAAGACCTATACGGCCTTCTATAGGAAGACCTATACGGCCTTCTATAGGAAGACCTATACGGCCTTCTATAGGAAGACCTATACGGCCTTCTATAGGAAGACCTATACGGCCTTCTATAGGAAGACCTATACGGCCTTCTATAGGAAGACCTATACGGCCTTCTATAGGAAGACCTATACGGCCTTCTATAGGAAGACCTATACGGCCTTCTATAGGAAGACCTATACGGCCTTCTATAGGAAGACCTATACGGCCTTCTATATGAAAGACCTATACGGCCTTCTATAGGAAGACCTATACGGCCTTCTATAGGAAGACCTATACGGCCTTCTATAGGATAACCTATAGGCCTTCCTATAGAAGGCCTATCCTATAGGCCTTCCTGAAAGACAGATACAACTGTCTGAGGATTAAAATAAAAATTGTTTTTTTTTTATCTAAACTCTGTGCCTTTATATGATCTTAAATACAAAATTTTAGATTTTTATTCCGACAAAAAAATTTTTTGACACTGAAAGGGTTAACAATTCATCAACGCCCAGACGAAACGGCTGAAATTTTGGGTGAGGGTCAATTTAAGTCCCAAGGTGTCAGAAAAGACTTGGTTTTTGCAAATTCGTACTACAACGTCACGAAACGTACTAAATATGTTACCATTTCTATTTGTTGAGGAGTTAGAACTCCAAAATTTGAAATGAGGGTAACTGATGGAGTGTAGGATAGATGTGACAAAGGATTTATTGAAATTTGAACTATAAGTATCCGAAAAGTATTAAAATGTACTAAATTTGTTACAATTTCGTGAACGGATAGAGTTAAAAATTTGAAATTTGGAATGCAAATCAAGATTGAGAAGTAGGGTCGAAATAAGGAGATGGTTTTGGAAGTGTTTAGTCATGTGTACGAAAAGTGCCAAAAGGTACTAAATCTGGTACAATTTGAATTTTGAGGAACGGATGGAGCTAGAATCTGAAATTTAAAATTAATATTACCGTCGGAGTGTAGGATTGGGATATTTAGGTAATTTTGGATATTTGTACTTATGAGTACGAATAGTATTAAATGGTACTATATTTGGTAAATTTGGATGAACCGATAGAGCTTGAACACTGGAAATAAGATTACTACTGCATTGTAGAATTGAGGTATGTTGGTAGTTTGGGAAATTCGTACTTATGTGTACTAAATTTGGTACAATTTGAATTTTGGGTGAACCCATTGAGCTGGAATCCTGAAATTTGGAGTTGAGATCACTGTTGGGATGTAGGATTGGGGTATGTAGGAAGTTTTGGAAAATGTGTATAAAATGGTTCTAAATTTGGTACAATTAGGATTTAGTTTAACCGATAGAGCTGGAACATTAAAATTTGGAAATAAGATTATTGTTGGTGTCTGGGATTGGGGGGTAAGCATGTAGTTATGGAAATTTGTACTTATGGGTACTAAATTCGATACAATTTAGATTTAGGGCTAGAATAGTACACATTTGAAATTAAGATTATTATTGGAGTGTAAAATATTGTACTTATGGGTACTAAATGGTACTAAATTTGGTACAATTTTACATTTTGGTGAAACGACAAAGCTGGAATCCTGAAATTTGGAGTTAGGATCACTGTTGGGTTGTAGGATTGGGGTATGTAGGAGGTTTTAGAAGCGCCTTCTAATGTGTACTAAATTTTGCACAATTTAAATGTTGGGTAGAGCTGGAATCCTGAAATCGTGTAATAAAGTTAACATTGGTTGTATGTTATTGGTAGTTTTGGAAATTAGTACTTATGCGTCACTGTTGGGGTGTAGGATTGGGATATGTGGGAAGTTTTGGAAATTCGTACTAATGTGTACTAAATGGTATCAAATGTGGATTTGGGTAAACCGATAGAGCTGGAATCTTGAATCATTGAAGTTAGGATCGCTGTTGGGGTGTAGGGTTGGGATACAATTATATTGGGTGAAGAGAACGGGCTGGAATTCTGAAAATGGAAAATATAATTTCTATTGTATTTATATAAGTGTGCACTATTAGAGGTACAAAATTTGTTTTTGCAAAATAGTCAGGCTGAATCCCAGTTTGTTGTTTTTATAAAAAACAAATATTTATTAGTGGGAAAGGTATGGAATTGTTTGTAAATGCCTTGTTAACCTCGAAGTGAGGCTCCAGCGAAATTCTCATACAGTTTATGTCGCTGGTCAGCTAAGTACTTCGCTTTGTTACAAGAGACATGAACGGTTTTTTGTATAGAAGCAATAGCTTCTGGGGAGGATATCCCAACAAAATACTAAGGGAACTGAGGAGGATCAGTGGCGTGATCCGAAACTATAGTCTTCCTTGCCTTACCCCTCGGCAAACAATGCCATACATTCCCCACTAATAAATAGTTGTTTTTTATAAAAACAACAAACTGTGTGTACAAATGGTATCCCAAATAAACCGCCAACACTACTGGTACTAAATTTTGTAAAATTAAGATTTGGGTGAACCTATAGATCTCGAACAATGAAATTTGGAATACTTTTTGGAAATGAGCACTATAAAGAGTACGAGAGGTTATAAATGATACCAAAATTTGTATAGAGCTAGATTTGCGTTGCGGTCAGAATTGATGTGTAGTGTTGAGATATAGTGTTGAGAGATGGGCAGTGGGTAAATACCCGGTAAATTCCCATTTGTGGGTATTGAATCGCTAATACAACATCATATACTTTATTTCCGGGTTTCTGTTATCAAATGGATTTAAAGTGTATTGTGAAACTATACTTTAAAAACGTTGGTAAATACCCGAGTATTTAGTCAAAAATTGGGTTTAAACTCATTAACTGGCGAACCACTTGACGCAGCCTGCCAAATTTGGCTCACATGTTGTTAATGTCAAAACTAATACTGGTATAGGTAATGGAGTTTTTGGGTCCAAGTTTTGATAAAGCCCTGTATAGCCTGTCTGCACTTTCATTCTATGTCATTCATGTTTTCTCGAAGAAGACTGAGTCCAGAAGAGTCAGCAACCTATGAAAGATGATATTTTGCGGTTTAAATCTTGATCAATATTGTAGGATATACCAAGTTACTTATAGGATTCTATATATTTTGATATTGTTTAGTCACATTTTCGAAAACGTGCTCAGAATCTAAGTTTAGTCCAGCGATAGTTGCGTAGGGTATATTAGGTTGGGGAAAAATAAATCCATTATTTTTATATGAACTATAGTACTTTATTTTACATGCTTCGGAATGTCCGATATGCACCGTTTTGTTGTATGATTTGTTGCCATTTTAAAGGCAACTTCCTAATGCCTCTCTCATAGATGTTCTGCTCTCTATTTGCAAAGAACTCTAGAAGTTGATTTTCACATTCCTTATCATTTAAGAAATTTTTCAATGCAATAAAAATATGATAATCGCTTCGTGCCAAGTCCGGAATGTGTGGCGGATGCATTAAAAATTCCTAACCGATGTTTCTGGGGAGTCACTGTAGATGTGTGTGGCCTAGCGCTGTTATTGTGGAACACGACACCTCTCCTGTTCACCAATTCTGGCCGTTTCTAGGCAATTGCTATCTTCAAACGGTCCAGTTGTTGACAGCAGAGTTTACAATTTAGCGTTTGGCCATATGAAAGCAACTCATAATAAATAACCTTCCTGGTCGTTAATCCTGGTTTAGGCAACGTTTGAGGTGCTTCATCGCTCTTTGACCACCAACGTTTACGCACAGGGTTATTGTATGTGATCCATTTCTCATTTCTAGTCACCATCCGTTTATGAAATGGGTCTATCTCATTCCGTTTGGCCTAGGCTTCGCAGATGGAAATTTTTTCCTCTTAATTGGTGCGGCTCCCAAGCATCGAGCTTCTTTTTAAATCAAGCTTTGTGTAAATGGTTTAAAATAGTATTATTGTCGATTTAAAGCACCTGGGCGATGTTACGACTGTTAACATGCCGGTCAACTTCGTCAATTTCTCCTATTTTATCGACATTTTCATAAGTGGATTTCTTTTTCCCCAAATTTTATATTTGGTCAATATTGCGGGTCCGAATCATGTAAAATGTGTCGAATTCGTCTCAAGGCCTTCGTTTTCCTGGGCTCTGACATTCCTTTTTTGAGGTTTCACATTCTGTTTGATCGTTACCCACCTCGTTTATTCGTACCTGTTCCAATGTAACAACGCCCCAAACCATACAGATACCCTAAACATTTGTTATGAATATGCCCCGCGAACTATTTAGTTTCTTATTGAACTCATTTCCTTGTCAAAAATTGTATTTCAGATTATTAGCAGGGATGGGAAGTTTCCTGAAGCGATAGTGGATTAACTCTCCGAATTTAAAATCAGCCATTTCCATGGGATTATGTCCGAACACTGTGTAATTCTACAAAAACAATATTTAAACAGCATCCACAAGAAAACACTCCGTCAAAGTCAAATTCGTTTTTTATTTCCATTTTTATTTATCTTCAGTCTATTTAAAAGAAAATAATAATAAAAGAAAAATCATATAAAATCATGTTTATCAATCTAACGATGAAGACAAACGACAAATTCTCCAAATATATGAACTCCCAAGAAAAACATATGTCTGAAAAAAAATCTATAGATTTCAAATAATCCTCGGACAATGTTCATAAATCGAGAAGTTGTCGTTATTCCTTCTCGTGTTAAAATTTATATTACGGATCCGTTTGTATATGTATGTATAGGTTATGTGGGTCTGATTAAAAATTAGAGATTGCATTTGCCAGCTTTTATGTTTGTGTGTTGTTTCTTTTTTCTGTATATATTATATATATAAAAAAACTAAAGATAATTAACATAATTATTATGTGTAATTTTATAAATTATTAATTAATTGTCATCCTGGTGTTCCTCGCATTACAGATTAATATAAATAATACAGAGAATATAGAGGGGAAGCTCTCCTTCCTTTTCTCTCGCGCTCTCTCTCTCTCTCTTTCTCTATTTTATGGAAAATGATTTTAAATGTTAAAATTTAAAATCCTTTTCCCCGATATTCGTTGTTATCTGCCTTTTTACTTTTTTTAATTTTATCTGCTAAGAAAGCTTCTTAAATAATTATTAAATAAAAAATATTTATAAAATAATTGTTTTTGTTTTTTTTTTTTCTCATAGTGCAAATTATTTCTTCATGGTGCCATTTCTGTTTTTTTTTTAATTACGAAAAATAATTATCTTTAATTTGTTGAAATTATTACACAAAATATATGTATATATTATTGTATATGCCATCATATTGGTTTGTCCTTGCTTTGTTTGTTGGGTTGTGTGCGGTTTTTTGATAGGGTGGGTAGGTGGTAGGTTATTTTGGAGTCAGGTGGTTAGTTGGAGTGTAGTGTGGGTATCTATTAGGCTGGTTCGGGTTGTTGTTGTGCTTTATAAAAAAATGTGTGTGGGAAAGGTTGAGCTGGGATCTCCTTGGACCCTAATCCAACCCTGGTGCATTTATTATCACTGTATTGTTTTTTTTCTCTAATTCTAGATTCTATTGATTTTTCTTCTTATTCTGTCTATGTGTGTGTGTGTGATAATTTTTCTTCTCTATGTCTACATAATTTGTGCGTGTTTTCTGTTTTGTTTACATTTATCCTGGCGGTCCCTGGTTTGTCCGTTGTTTTTCCAAATTAATTTTAGTTTTTTTTTTTGAAATTGTCTTTCGTTTCTTTATTCTCTCTTCGTTCCGTCTTATTAAGCTTTGTTCTCTTTACAAACTAAAAATAACTAACTAAAATCTAAACTTAAGAAATCCGGTTGGGTTCTATAGAATTGAAGAAGGCCCCAGAGCTTAGGGGCCTTTCTCAAACCTAAGACAAATACATTTGGGGGTTTTGGTGTTAATGGATTTTTAAGGTTCCTTCTCTCGCTCTCTCAAGCCCTCACTCTCTTTCTCTTGTTTTATTATGAACCCTAAAAACCCAAAACTAATGCTGAGGAGAAATTTTGGTTTTGCGGGAATTTTGTGTGGGATTTTGAGACTGTTTTTTTCGGTATCATTAAAAATTAAATATTCAAATATTTTTTTCGATTTTTTGTTTTAAATTATAAGTGAACCTTAAGCGTTTCTTTATTTTTAATTGTCGTATTTCTAGATATATTTATATGCTACAATCTAATTGGACTTGTCTTCTTTAGATTCTTCAGATTCTTTTGACTCTTCGGATTCTTTTGATTCAGCTTCGGCTTTTTTGCTTTCATTGGATTTGTCCTCTTCGGTGGTGGCTGAGTTGTCTTCCAATTTTTTGGGGGCCTGTTCTGGTTCGGGTTTCTTTTCGGCTTCCTCGGCCTTGGCGGGTTCGGCAGCTTCTACCTTGGCGGGTTCGACGGCTTCATCGAGTTTCTTGGGTTCGGCTGATTTGACTTCTTCGGCCTTGGGGGCTTCTTCGACGGCAGCAGCTGGGGCAGCGGCAACTTCTTCGGCCTTCTTTTCAGCGGGGGTTTCCAAGGCCTTGACAGCTTCAACAGCCTCTACAGCTTTGGGTTCTTCGGCTTTGGGTTCTTCAGCAGTAACGGGCAAGGCTTTGACCTCGGGTTGGGCAACAGCTTCAGGGGCGGCAACTTCAGCGGCGACGGGGGCAGCAGCATCTACTTCGGGTTTCTCATCGCTGGTACGTTCTTGGCGGGCGGGCAATTCTTCGGCTTTCTTTTCTTCAGCAGCTGGCAATTCTTCGACCTTCTTCTCTTCTTTGATTTCGGGTGTGGCTTCAGCGGCGCTCAATTCGTCTTTCTTTTGTTCGGAGACCAAGCCAGATTTGCCTTCGGGTACAACATCAGCGACAGCGGGTTTGGCTTCTACTTCTGGTACAGCTGGTTTGACTTCTTCTTCGGCGGCAGCAGCAACAACGGGCAAGGCCTTAGCTTCCTCTACAACTTCTTCGCTGCGGGTTTGTTTTTCAGCTGGGGCGGGTACTTCATCTTTCTTTTCTTCAGCAGCTGGGGCAGGGGCTTCTTCCTTTTTCTGCTCTTCCTCCTTTTTGGGTTCTTCAACCTTTTCAGGGGCGGCAGCGGCTTCAGCTGGGGCGGCAGGAGCATCTGTCACAGGAGCTTCAGGTTCGGGTTTCTTTTCCTCTTCAAGTGTTCTTGATTCGGGTGCTACTTTAACTTCGGGTTTAACCTCCTCATCGACTTTTTGTACAACTTCAGGTTTAACTTCGGGCACCGCAACCGATTCAGCAACAACGGGAGCAGCGGCTACTTCTTCCTCCGGCACGGGTAGAGCAAAAGCGCTCACCAAGAGGACGGATAATATGACTAATTGGAACTTCATGCTGTAATGGGAAAGAAGAAGAAAAAGAGAGATTAGTTAAAGGACTTGAGAAAAAATGATCGGAAGTAATATTAGGATGGATGTAAAGATGGTATCTGGGGATTTTCAAGCCGTATTAAGGAACCGGTTCTTAGTATGTCAAATATTTCTTCTATATTAAGGAACCGGTTCTCAGTATATTTTAAATAAGTTTTATGGTTATTTTTTATTGATAGGGAATATAGGAACATTTGGTATTATTGAAGGATAGATCTTTGTTCCATATAAACGGATTTTTGTGATTAAAGAACCGGTTCTCAATGTCCAAAAACCGGTTACAGACTCATTAACATGTCTATATGAAAACGAATGTAAGCATTTTGAAAACTAAACTAATGTATGCTTAAACCCGAAACCGGGTTTGGTGAACCGGATCTCGAAATTTCAAAAACCGGTTATGAATAATTACAATTTTTTTAAAAAAATATTTTTTTTTGAATCGGATTTGATTTGAATATGAAAATTCCGCAAAATAGAAGCTACTATAATTATTGTATATATCTGTGCCCACTACAAATGGTCCTTCCGCGTTACGGAACCGGTTCTCAGTACCTCTTAAATAAGTTTTATGGTTATTTTTAATTGATAGGGAATATAGGAAAATGTTGTATTAATGGAGGTTAGATCTTTATTCCATTTTAACAGATTTTGGGGTTAATGAACCGGTTCTCAATGTCCCAAAAACCGGTTATATACTCATTAACATGATTATATGTAAACAAATATAAGCATTTTGAAAAGTTACATAGATCTGACTAAACGTGTTTCTGTTTACGAAAACCGGGTTTGGTGAACGGGTTCTCGACATTGCAAAAACCGGTTATAAATGATTGATTTTTTTAATATTTTTTATTTTTGAATAGGATTTGAATATTTGAGAACCGGTTACCAAAATCGGATGTTGGTTTTTTTATAACAAAATGTCAAACAAACGAATATAAGCATTTTGAAAACTAAACTAACCGGATTTATGGAACCGAAAACCGGGTTTCGTGAACCGGTTCTTGGCATTGCAAAAACCGGTTATGAATGATTAAATTTTTTTTAATATTTTTTTATTATTGAATCGGATTTGAATACTTGAGAACCGGTTACCAGAATCGGATATTGTCTTCTTGATATAACAAAATGTCAAACAAACGAATATAAGCATTTTGAAAACTAAACTAACCGGGTTTATGGAACCAAAAACCGGTTTTGGTAAACCGGTTATTAATAATTATTTTTTTAATATTTTTTATTTTTGAATCGGATTTGAATATTTGATAACCGGTTAAATACACAGCCTGAAAAATTCTAGAGACGGAAATTCATTATCTTTATATTTCATTCTCATTAAATCTTGCCCCATAAACCGGTTCAACGAAGGCTTGACACTTCCCTATAATGTGCGGAACAAAAAATTGCAGATAAAAAGCAGTATTTGTTTAATTCGGGGTATTGACCCCCTTCCTATTGGCTTTTTTATGTTGACTACGTAAAAATAAAAAACCGGCATATATTTATTGCAAATAAAAAAAAAATAATTATGTATGTTGTATAATGTGTTGGACACGCTTCACAATAGACAACAATTAGATAACCAGTTCAAATGTTGTTGAAAGTACGACATGTCTTTGTTGACGTAGAAAAAATAAGAACAAGGGGCCAAGCCAAGAACTAATGAAACGCAAAGAAATTGCGTTTTATTTTAATTTCAAGATAACCTTGAGAGATAAGTTGTGAATTTTTTCCAATCTCTTTTATTTTGTCTCTTTGTCCCCTTTTGAACTATATGACATGCAGTGCTTTTAAATTTAGTTTTAAATAATTTAAATTTTTTTGTTGATGCAAAAAAATAAATTATTTTTAATTAAAGTGTGACCGTGTTTTGATTTTTCAAAACTATTATAAATTATCATAATCATCATATTGTCACATTATCATCAATATCAACTATCAATCCATTTGATAGATGTGGTTGGGGTGGGAAGCAAAAAATGTCCGTTTAGCGGACATAGCCACCATAACAACAAATAATAATAATAACAAAACAAAATAATAGCTTCTAATTTCCATATAAATTGGGTTAATAGGTTTTGTCATGAGTTTTAAAGCTAAGCCATCATCGCCATCATCATCGGTAGCTGAAGCAGCGTCATCATCGTTATTATCATAATTTTGTGTGCGGAGATTTTTGTTGCTATTTTTTATTGTTGTTGTTGCATTATATATAGCGGTCATTTCGAACTTGACTGATTTACATCTGGTTTATATGGAAATTAAGAAAAATATATATTTATGTTTGTGTGTGAATGCATTTGATTTTTTTTGTTTTGTATTTTCAATTAGTAGCTCATTAATTCAAATTAGTAGAAAAAACAACAATAACAGCAATTTGATTTATGATGTCGTATATTGTTTCTTAAAGATGGAAAATTTCATCGGAACAATAGTGAATGGGAAAATATGAACAACAAATATAAAAAATAATTTTCAAAACAATTTGAATGGGAATACGAATAAAAAAATATATCAAGAGAATTTTAATTAATTTATATTTTGGGTCCCCATTGGCTTTCAAATGTTCCTACCCTTTTTATCTTATATTTGTTTAGTTTCCCTTTTTTGTAATCACTCTAAGTTCCGAGGGTAAGACAAACATTTGTTTAAGAGTTTTTTTAATAGTTTTTGAAGGACCACAAAAAGAATATTTTCGATCGGAAGCAGAACCCTAAGAGGGGACTGCTGAAAACTTTTTTTCAAAGCCCAAGGAAGCAAGGATCGTATGCTTGTGAAAAATATTTTTTTGAAGGTCCACACAAACCCTTTTAAACCCTCTAAAATTCCTAATCTAAAATTCACTCCAAAAATTACATTAAGAAGTAAATTCTTCCCTAGGTATGCAGAGCTGGGAAATTGAAATTGTTTTGCAAATTAAAAAAAAAACTTCAAATCAATTCTAAATCAAATTCTTATTGTATTTTAATTTTTATGCCATTAATATTGAATATTTTACAACCTTTAACATTCTTCTTCAAAGTTGAGGTTTTGTTTTTATTAACCCTAAGAGGGGACTGCTGAAAACATTTTTTCAAAACCCAAGGAAGCAAGGATCGTGTGCTTGTGAAAAATATTTTTTTGAAGGTCCAGACAAACCCTTTTAAACCCTCTAAAATTCACAATCTAAATTCCAATCCAAAAATTATGTCAAGAAGTAAATTCTTCCCTGGATATGCAGAGCTGGGAAATTGAAATTGTTTTGCAAATTAAAAAACAATCTTTAAATCATTCTTATTGTATTTTAATTTCTATGCCATTAATATTGAATATTTTACAACCTTTAACATTCTTCTTCAAAGTTGAGGTTTAGTTTTTATGGCATTCATTCGATACCACCAATCACCGGCTGCTCTGTGGTTAACATCATTAATTCTCCACAATTATATGGTCAAAACATTCTACGATGTGCTCAGAGGTCAAGCGTGATATGGTAAAATATCAAATAAACAACAAAATGCCAACAACAAAAATTGAAAAAATCTACATATTTTTTCGTACTATAATGATGACTTATTAACATTGCAACTTAAAACTGTCAGACCGCTGCAGAGGAACGTAACCAACTGTCTAATCATTGTCATGATTATGCTGGCTAAATTTTTGTGGTTAAATAAAAAAGAATCCGCCATGTGGAATGGAACTTAAATTGTGTAATAGCTAAACTAAAACAGACAAAAAACGAAAACGAAGGCTTGTCCTCCACTGTGGTCGTAGACGCCGACATCACGAGCTGTGATCAATGAAGAATTGTTGCAACATCGTCGTTGTCATGCATCCATTATCAAGTTAGCCCCTCGAGCAACAGCAGCTTAGCAGTTATAAATCCTCAATTAGCATAATGTCATGTGTTTCGGTTTTGATTTTGCGGCACGGAAAAGAATCCACAATCTGCTAGTAAATTCTGTTGTACCACCACAGCCGGTCGTTATTGTGTTAATTTGATTAAATGTTTTGTTGTCACCTAATTGAAATGTTTGTAAATTGAATGATGCCCCCCATAGTTAAGCAATAGCCGAGCCGAGCAGAGCTTTGTGGTCTCAACTATAAGTGCGATATGACGGAAGCCATTACGTATGGAATTTTCGAGAATTTTCCTTTTGTGTGAAATCTTTTGCAAAAAAGAACAAAAAAAAAAAAAAAAAAAAATTGAGTAACAAGTTTAAGTTCAACGTCTCATATGATGGACAGGCAGGCAGCATTCTTTGTAAATATTACTGAGACAGACTTGAATGGGGGTGAGAACCACCTTTTGATGGAAATAATCTGAAAATTGCCCATAGCTACAATTGAAACGAATTTTTTTTTTCATGAGAAAGAAAATAAGCAGATATTGTATTGTAGAGAAATATTATAAGATAATAAATTTCCATCCCTGATAAAAGCCAAGGGATAAAAGGAATTTCTTCACTAACAAATATATTTCGTTCTCCAAAGAAATAGAGAGAGAGAAAAGGAAAATCTTAACTTTAAGTCACTTTTTTTGCAGATCCAATGAAGCGCTGATGTTTAAACATATTTTTTAAAGGGACAGCAAAGCGTGGATTCTTTTGAAAATGTCTTTTTGAAAAAAAAGAATGGAGAACTAAGCGTAAAGTTTTAAGAAATATTTTCTGAGGGCCCAATTAAGCTTTGAATTTTTAAAACATAAAATATTGATTTGAAGACCCAACACAATTTTGAGTCTTTCCGTATTTCAAAGGAACTGTTCTGTTAAAGGAACGATCGGTACTAATTCACGTTTATTTGTTCATTTAGTTCATTTTGCTTCAGTGGCTCATTTTTTTCTCTCGTTCAACTAGTTCATTTTTGTTCAAATCGGTCATCTGGATCTTCTTACTTAATGACCGATTCCAACGAATCGTGGGAGCTTTTAAAATATTTTCTTGAGGGCCCAATGTATCGCTGAAGTTTATATTTTTTACCAACAAAGCGTGGATTTTTTTTTAAAAAAATTATTTTTGAATGCGGTCTAACGAAGCTATGAATTTTTTTAAACATAAAATATTGTTTTGAAGACCATTTTTTTTATTTCGTTCATTTTGCCTTAGTGGCTAATTTTTCTCATCCAAGTAGTTTTTTTTTATTCAATCGGAATTTTGAATACCTAAAATATTGTTTTGAAGACCCAACACAATTTGGTTTTTTTGGAGTGAACTATTTCATGGGAAGTGTTCTGCAAAATGAACGATAGATACTAGTTCACGTTCTTTTGCTCATTTAGTTCCTTCTGCTCCTGTGACTCATGTTTTTCTCTCGTTTAAGTAGTTAGTTTTGATCCAATCGGTCATTTGGATCTTTGAAAGCGAGGAGTTTTTAAAACTAGTTTTCAGAACGAAGGAACTTTTCTGACAATGAAACGATCGGAGCTAGTTTCAGTTTTTTCGTTCCTTTTTCTCTAATCGTTCATTGTTCTGAAGAAGGAAATATTGGTACTAGTTCCAGATCTATAATTTAGTTTATTTTGCTCCAGTAGTTCATTTTTGTCTCCCGTTCACCCAGTTCCTTTTGATCCAATTGGTCACCTGGATCTACCCATTTATTGGTCGAATTAACTGAGGTTGATTTAACTGATATGAAATATAAATGAATAACCTAGTTCATTTTTTGCAGCACATCGAAAAATATCGACCTGTTTCAAGAATGAAATTTTCCAATTTGAAGCCTCAAAAAATCTAAGAGTGTTTTTTTATAATTTTAAAGGATTGTTTGCCTTCTTGCATTTAAAAAATGTTTAAATACTTTTTTAAGGACTTCTGGATTCATTAGCCGGGACGTTTTTTTAAAGCCTTGGATTTGAAAAATATTTTTTGAGAGTCTTTTATGTTTATAGTGAGTGGTCTTCAGATTCCGAGGCCTTTTTTATATAAATAATTGGTCCTCAACTTCTGAGGCATCTATTTTCAGAAGATTGTTTTCTATAAAAAACTGGTCCTCAGTTTAGGAGACATTTTTTTCAATTGAGGAAGATTTGATCCTCAACTTCTGAGGTATTTCTTCTAAAGAAAAGAAACATTTTACACAGCTTCTGAGGCTTTTTTATTTAATTTTTTTATATAGAAAAAGTCAGCTGTTCCTTTTTGCCTAAAAGTATGCACCACTTTTTAACCGCTTCCGTTAATAACAAGTTTATACAACCAAGCTTTCTAACCATTATGGCCTGTGTTGGTTATGGTTCTTAAAGATTGTCTTGCTTTTCGTTTGCTTTTATTATTTTTTTAATTTCTCACTCATTTCTCACAGTGCATTCTCAAACTAAATACCAATTGTTACAATGCGTCATAAAAAACCTTGTCGCCAAACTGGCTAAAAATGTTGCCCCTCACTCTCATGAAAGTTGGTCATTTAATTTAGCATGTTTACCTGTCACTCGAAACTCCACAGACGACATACAAAACATTTTAGCCAGGAGTTTTTTTATTAAAAGAGTTTTTCTACTTCTTGAAAAAAAAAAAATAAATAAAAAACACAAATCATGCATAAAAACAACCGTTATATAATATCAAGTAGTTTATTTTTTTTACTTCATCTCCTGGATGTGAACAAAAAATCTTGCAAGTTTACCACTTGTTGTGAATAAAACCTGTTTCCTTCGAATGCCTTCTCCACTGATTATTTGTTAAATGAAGCAAAGCAAAGCTAAGAAAAAAATCTCTTCCATACAAGGATTCAGAAGGCCAGACCAGGCCTATATGACCAAGCAGAAGATGCACAGCAACCACCACAATGACATCAGCAGAAAAATCGTAAGAAAAAAATAATAAAATAAAAATAATCAATATTGAGAAAAAACAAAATGAAATCTGGTTCCTTGTGCTGCACCATCTTTGGGGTACAATGACTTTTTCTAAAATCTTTAGAAAAAGAAGAAGGTTGATCACATTCACCTCCAGCTACTTCTCCTGCTGTAGCAGAGGGATCTCCCTCTGCTACTTGCTACTATTTTCATATAATAAAATCAAAAAAGGAAATTTCATAAAACTTGTTCCTCAAGGCTTGTATGTACACACACATATACCTTGCTTGTATGCCTTCGAGATGGCCAATGCTTTGGAATCATATCTTTATAGGAAGTACTTTTGAATATGCTTTGAACTTTGAAAAGGATTCTAACGTTTCTTTTCTGTGTGTGTGTGTGTGTGAGTGTTTTTGCCTTTTGTCCATGACTTGCATAGAATTTTGTATTTGAGCCAGATTTTTGATAAGGCACATTTGTGTGGCACATTCATTGGAATAACTGTCATAATGTGTTGTGAGTGGGCTAAGGCCTATTCAACTTGGCCTTTAGAAGTAGATAGTTGGGAGGTAATGGCATGATATTAGCTGGGATTCTGAGAATAATTTTTTTGAAGAACTTTTAATGCCTTAAGAGGGAAATTTGAAAAAAAGAAAACAATATATTGTTTTAGTTCGAAGCACTCGGATTTTTTAAATAATTTTTTAGGGTCCTTTATTTTTCAATATTTTTCATAAATAAAAAAATTAATTTTTAATGTTTTTTTTTATGATTTTTTAAAATTTTTTAATTTTTTTTTGACAATTTAAAATTCTTGTTTTAATTTTTTTTTCAAAATAATTTATTTTGGGCCAAGTATTTATTATAACAAAATATTTTATGAAAATTATTTTTTAAGAATTTTTGGAGAATTTTTTACTACTGACTTAATTAGTAATTTAAAAAAAATATATATATTTTTTTGAAGGCCCAAACAAGTGTAAATTTTTTTTCGAATATTTGTGCAAGGCTAAACAAGCATAAATTTTGATTAAAATATTTTTAAAGACCCCAACAAGGGTAGATGCAGCCCAAACAGCTTGAATTTTTATGTAAATATTTTTTTAGTTTTCAAAACCAAAACAAAAAACCTTTATAAAAGGCAATCATGGCAGGATTTTTTAAAAAATATTTTTTATAGAACCAATCTTTATTGGCCAGAACCCATCTAAATTCAAAATTTCGTGAAGATGGTCCATAACGGACAGGCGGACGGACGGACACACATGTCTAGATCGACTTAGCTAGTCGAGATATGATGATCGGTATACCTTAAAGGTGGGTCTAGGACTAATATTTCGTGGCGTTACAAAGTCTTGGGGCTGCACAAATCTATATATCCTGACAACATAGTCGTGTAGGGTATTGAAGTGGTCCGAAAATTATGTTTTGTGTTTTTTCGATTCATCTATAGGCTATAAGCCGAACATCACAACACAACCCACAGTGAAGGGAATATGGACAAATAAGTAGAATAGCTGTACTGAATATTGGTAATATTCGGAAAATATGTTAGTGTAAGGAAGAGTTGCTGTAGACCTCTAAATTTTGGTAAAAATATTGTTGAAGGTTCTTAAGTTAGAGGTTAAAGGTCCTACTGCCAAGTCTAAATAAAAAAGTTGTTTTAAGTACCTTTTTTTTAAATATTTTTTGAGTTCCAAACAACGTAAATAATTGTTGTGAAATATAATATTTTTGGAGGTCACACCGAGTTTTTAAAGGCGGGATTTAAAACCAAACCTAGCTTGGATTTGTAAAATCTAGCTTGGATTTGTAAATTGGATAAAAGACTAGATTTTTTAAATATTGAGCCCAAAATGTAATTTTTAATTTTTTTTAAATATTTTTTGTTTGAAGTTTGAATATTTTAAAGGCCCAAGGAACTGAAGATTTTTTTAAATATTATTTTGGCGCCAAACAAAAAAATATATTTTTAAAGTCCCAAATCAAAAACGATTTTTAACATTTATTTTTTTAGTACACCATGCCAATTAATGCGATTTTTAAGGATATTTTTGAAAGGTTCGGAACCTTATGAGTTAATTTTTTTAATAATATTTTCTAATGACTCATATAAGTCTCAAGTTCGGAAATTTCAGGATTTTTTTTTGGAGGCACTCAATGAGAGAATTTTTTGAAGAATATATCCTGAAGGCCCAAGTGGACCTTAAAAAGGAGTTTTTTGTATTCCTAACAGATATTTTATTTGAATATTTTGATGACTTTTTGGATTTTTTAAGAATGTTATTTTTAAATTTAAAAATCGTATTCTTTCCCTTTTTTCTACTTTTCCTTAAAGAAAAATCAAAATGCATATTTTTTTTTTCATTTCAAAACCCCCCCACTTGCAATGTTTGTTCCTGAACGAATTAATTAAATTAACACAAATGTGTCACTTTAGAAATATTTTGTTGTTGTTGTATTTTAAACTGGTTTACCAGGTTAACAATAATAAGAACAACAACAACAACGCAACTAAATTTATATAATTAACGTTAAACTGTCTGGACGGCTGGCTGCCTGTCATGCAAACAAAAAAAAATTTAAAACCACAACAAACTTTAAAAAAACGTAAATAATAAGAACTCGGTATATTTTATTTATTTATTATTCTATAAACATTTTCCTATGTAAACCTTAATGTGGTTATAACAATTTAATATTCGCAAAGAATCGGAAATTTATCAATCATCGTCAGACAGAAAAAGCTGGCTGGCTGGATGGATGACGGTGTGACTGCCTGGTTGGTAGTACCAGCGTAAAAGAAAACAATTATTTACGTGATTTGTTTTAAATATCAGATTACTTTTTATTATAACATAGGTAATTATTTTATTTGCTGGAGGGTTTTGTGAATATTTTGAGATTTCTGGGAAGTTAATTATATTGTGTGTTTGTTTTAGAAATCCAATTTATTTTGATTATTGAGAGTAATCACATGTGTGATATAGGGAATATTGTGGGTCAACACATGGTGAGTCACATCTCTAAGGTGGGATTATTTCAATTTTTTTTAAAGATTATCGGATCTCGAAGTTTGAGGTTTTGAATGATATGCTTAAAGATTTTCTAAGCTGTAATTGAGGATTTGTAAGAATGTTTTTTTTTAAATACTAACGAAGCTATAATCATATATATATATATATATATATACAGCATATCTATAATTGAAGATAATTTCAGAATATATTTTGGATGGTTAGCAGGGCTATAACATTTGATTAGTTGTGATTTTTTTAAATTTGAATAATAATTTATTTTTAAGAATTGGATCATTTTTAGAATATTTTTCAATGACGAGAATTGTTGATCTTTTTAGGCACATTTTTTTGTATTGTTATTGTAGTTACATGCGTCGATTTTAATATAAAAACAATTGAAGGAAATCTTATTGACAATTTTTTTATGCCATTTTGAATTGTGACACATATTTTTTTGATAGTTTCGTAGCTATAAGTTAACACTGTACCTATCAGTATATCAATGTATTGGAATTCGAAAGGTTTTAATCAAGGACCTTCACCTTTTTTATTTCCTTGTAGCAATTGTCTAAAGAATAATCTGGTTTGTAAGGAATGTCCAAGGTTGATTTTCATGTCAATTCTACCGATTTCGTCATTTTTCTTTGTACTACTTTTCCTCTTCATCTTTTTTATATTTGATGAACTGGTTCCGTTTTACTTTGCAGTATCATTAACAAAAATCATTTCACGTTTTATTTTTTGGCCTTATAATGACAAGGTATGCGATGGTCTGGTCGGTCGATCGATCTGCAATAACTGGATTGACGCGTGTGTTCAGATCCATACCGTACATTTTTTTTTTGTTACAAGTTCAATGTCATGTTGAAATGAAAGAAAAAAAAATAAACGAAATACAACGGAAATGCGACATAACCCAGCAAACAAAATTGGGAGGGAAATGTAAAAATAGATCAATATGAAAAAATGGTTTATTTTTCAGGTTGGAGGTTTCATGTAAGTTTTTAAAAATCGACAATAATACTTTATTAAATATTAGGAAAATTATTTGAGAT
Source organism: Musca vetustissima (assembly GCF_032173495.1). Lineage (NCBI taxonomy): Eukaryota > Metazoa > Arthropoda > Insecta > Diptera > Muscidae > Musca > Musca vetustissima. The sequence continues at coordinate 99,966 of NW_026876493.1, read as the reverse complement.
TTATTAGGTTAGGGAAAAAGAAATCCATTATGAAAATGTCAAAAAAATCGAAGAAATGATCAAAGTTGACCGCAGTCGTAACATCGCCCTGGAGCTAAAAATCGATTCCAAATAGAAAAAAATAGGATGGATCGAATTTCCATCTGCGAAGCCTTAGCCAAACGGAATGAGATAGGCAAATTTCTTAAACGGGTGGTGACTGGAGATGAGAAATGGATCACATACGATAACCCTGTGCGTAAACGATCGTGGTCAAAGAGCGGTGAAGCACCTCAAACGGTGACCAAACCAGGACTAACGGTCAGGAAGGTTCTGCTATGCATTTGGTGGGACTTTAATGGGATTATTTATTATGAGTTGCTTCCATATGGCCAAACGGTAAATTGTGATCTCTACTGTGAACAACTGGACCGTTTCAAGATAACAATTGGCCAGAAACGGCCAGAATTGGCCAATAGGACAGGTGTCGTGTTGCACCAGGACAACGCTAGGCCACACACATCTACAGTGACTCGCCCGAACTTCGGGAGCTTGTTTGGGAAGTTTTAATGCAGTTCGGATTTGGCACCAAGCCATCATAATCCTTTTTTTTTGCCAAATTTGTTTAATGATAAAAGTTACTTTTTTCTTTATTGTTTTCCTCAAAACTGCACAATTTTGAATTTAAAAATTATTTAAGAAAATAATTTTTTCAATAATAAAAAAAATTTAATTAATCAATTAAAAAATATTTAAATATTTTAAAATTGCCTTTTTTCATTTTATTTCAATTTTTTTCGTTAACCAAATCAAATTTTCGTTTTATGGAAATTAAAAAGAAAATGTTCTCCATATTTTCAAATCATTAGTGAACAATCTTCCTCAATTTTTTTTAAATGCGCATGAAGCTTCAATTATAAATTATTATTTTTATTTAATATTTTTTTTCGAAAAGAAATTCTTCGCTACTATTTTCTTAGATTTATGATTTCAGATTCCAGATTTCTTTTTTTTTGAAAATTTCCCTTTAATATTTTTCTTTTTAATATTTATTTATTTATTGAGAACGTCAAATCTAATTCTGTGTAAATATTATTTGTTTATAGTCTTTTTTAGTAAATTAATTTTTAGAAAAAAAACTGAAATTGTTGAATGGATCAATATTTTATTCAAATGATTTTGAAGAAAAAATGTATTTTGCTCTTTTCGAACAGATTTGAATTTTAAAAATTCTGATTTGCTCATCCTAAGCTATTTGGATATCTATAAAATATTTTTTTAATTGGCTCTATTTTGAAACAATTTCAGTTTGTCTATAAATTTAAAATCGACAATTCTAGAAATTTTATTTTTTTTAATTTTTATTTTTTAGGCCCTTTTTGGCTTTTAAATACAAAATCTAATATTAAAAATTCTAAATCCTTTTTTATTACAATTAAAACAATATATTTTTTTCATCAAAGAAAAAAAATAAGGACTATTTTCGGTTATATTTAATTTTGTTAAGAATTTTTTTTTTTTCTATTTTTAAAAAATAAAAAATTTCTTTTTTCTTTGTCAAAAATCAATTTAATTTCTCTCTTAAAAATAAATTTTTCATCAAAAAATAAGGACTGTTATATCCAATTTTTTTCTAAATTTCTATTTTTTTTTTTTTTTTTACAATTTTAAGAAAAAAATAAAATATTTCTTGTTTTTTTTCTTTTATCAAAAATCGATTAAAATACCCATTTAAAAATCACACTTCTTTCCAATTTCATAGTAATTTTTGCACCACCAAACTCTGACTAAGGACACAAATTTCTAGAACAATCCCGAACACGCATTTCTTTACATCACATCCTTTGATATTTGTTCATCTACTCCTCATATTTTCATTTTTATTTAATCTCTAAATTAACTTACCTTAAAATGTGCACTTGTGTGTGGTTTTTGTGAAAAACTTCAGCAAAATATATTTTTTATGTATTTATGATCAAAATTCTTTGTTAAAAAACAACAAAGATTTAATTATTTTTCTTAAGCAAAGAAAAAATATCACAATTCAATTACAAAAGTTTTTTTTTGTTAGTTTCGGTACAGCACTTTTTCACTTGCGTGTTCCTTTATATTTTTGACTAAATCTTTTTCTGTCTTTTTTTTATTATTTGTTTTCTAATAAAAAAAATGTTCTTAATTTTTTTATTAGTAGGTTTGAGATTTAGTTTTGTTCTTGCGGTATTATTTAGCCTATTATGAGATGCCGGGTTGTTTGTTGCACTGCTCTGCGTTGAATAACAGAAAGCACTATGAATGGTTGCAGTGATGCTCAACAGCTTTTATATCAGCGTTAGTCGTAGCGAACGCCTGGTTTTGTATCCCTTTTCTGTGGTGAATAAAGAGAAGAACAGAAAATTGTATTTAACCACCATACAGAATACACGCACACACACAGATATAACAAAAACATAGCAGCAGTACACAAGTGTGAGTGAGTACCGGCTGGCTGGTGTATCTGTGATATGTTTTCTTTTTTTATGATGTTGTCTCTTGTGTGGCGGTGGTGGTGTTAGTTATGTTGCTGTTCTTCTTCTTTTTTCTTTTTGTTTGTGTGCACGCATGTGTTTGTGTGTGTATCTGCTATCCATTGGATTTCATACCGCGGAGATTTGTTTTTAGTTAAGTGGTGTTGTTGTTTTTGTTATCTATCTACTCTGTTGCCAGCCATTCAAACATTTAAGCCTCTCTTTAATTAGCCGCTCAAGTACTCTGTTATCTGTGTACTCAAACACTCACACACATGGCGATTAATGGTTTTTGAGTAATTGATTTAGTTACTAAATTTTACTAAATTTTAGTACTTGTTGCTGTGAGTAATTCTATGTTTGGCTGCCAGTAAATGACCACTGTTAATCTCCCGATGAAAGATAACAAACCAATGTAAACATCAATTTAACAGAGGGGTTTAGCCGTTGTGTGTGTAGTGGTGGTGCCTAACGATTAATCTAACATTTGACTTTGGAAGAGAGAGAAAACAGTTTTTTAGGTTTCTCAATTAAATTTCTAATAAGTGTAGCTAACGTAGTGATTTTTATATCTATTAAATGTGGTTTTCTAACTCTGAGCTAGGATCGAGTAAAAGTGGAAAAGGGTATTTGGTGAAAATTTTCTTAAATCTTTAGAGGTCTAACAAATCTTGTCTTGGGGTATTTAGTTTACGTCTGAAGAAAGGGCAATAGTCACAAACAAAGATATAAAAACAATTGACCTTTGGCCTTCCGCATTCTAAATATATCCCAGATCATGAGCTCGATAAAATTATACGAATATAGATTTCTTGCTCTTAAATAGCCTATCTGAAATCTTGTAATTGATATTTGTATCCCCTCTGTCTTATGACTAAAGAGGGTATGTACACTTTGCTACTACAAAAATGAGCCACATAGAAGGTAGATACCAAATAACAGCTCTGATTGGCTTTATATGCCGTGAGTTCATCCATAAGAATTTCAATGACAATATTGGACCATACTATTGGGCCTTCAGATCTGGCAAATCTACAACAGACCAGGTTTTCACTCTGTCCGAACGATGGTTCAGACAGCCTCTCGTGTGACCTTTTTAATATCCTGCTGAAGAATATCATAAGAGAGGTAAAGGTGAACTCTGTACAGCAATAAACACGTGTTATTCGCCCACGCCGATGGCATTGATAAAATGGGTCGACCATTGTCATCGGTAATCTCCACCTTTCAACAAATTGAGAAGGAATCTACCAAAGAGGTAATCAAAGATTTTATATGTCTCGGTTACGCTATAAATAAAACTAACGACATCACCTTTGAAATTGTTGACCAACAGATGCTACTATGGTCTAAGTAAGCAGTTTAGAAACAAGGACACCTCTCGCCAGACCAAACTCGAACTCTAAAAGAGGCTGATGCTACTCGTGCTACAGTTATACATAGACATTGATATAGTCGCTAGTGGTACCTACTCCATGTATAATGTTTGAAAGTGGGACCCACCAGTCCACCGCTTCTAGTACCACCCAAATAAAGTTTCAAAATTGTTAAATCCAATATCAAGCGAATGAAGTTTCCGTTTTGATTTCAGCACTTATATTTTTACCATACCTTATGGTACCCCCCTTAGAAATGATCAATATCTGTAAAATTTTTAAATTTAATATCTACATCATTTGAAGATGGGACTCAGTAGTCCACTCCTTGGCAGCTTCCTTAGAAATGGCCAACTTTTTCAGATAAAGCGATTGGAGTATCGTATTTAATACCCATATATACGGTGGTGTTTTAGTTACTATATTTTTTTGGCAAAACTGATATAAACAGATCACGCAGGTTTCGTTTTTGTTTTTTGTTTCAAAGACTGTTGATTTGAAAAATTGGCCGAAGATCCACTTTTGTATCGAAAAATTGTATCTCATTTTTGTGCAGAATTATCGATTTTTGAGTAATGTTAAGCCAGAAGCAATGCAAAAGCTGCCAGTGCATTATAGTTTGATGCGGTTTATGGGCTGGTAGCATAATTCTTAACAAATGTTGGGAATCGTAACGTAACTGTGAATGGCCGAAATGTATGCCAGTATTGGTCTAGGCGGTTCGGTCGTTTGAGACACAGTAGCTGTCAACATTAAATTATATAGCCCGCCATACTATCGATTCAAATAAAGATTTCATGCCTTTTTTCTGAATTTTATGTGTTTTTGAATAGATTTCCTAAGGTCTTTTATAATCACCCTTTACATTATATAAAACGTATCCTATGTGGTGTAAACGTCCAGATATTAATTATATCCTACACCTCTATGTTGTAAGGGTATTGTAGATTTGTATGGGAGTTTGTAACGAAATATTGGCCCTATATCACCGTTTTAGTATATCGATATATACCTCGACTATCTGAGTCGACCTATACACGATACATGCCACATTTATGAATCAATCGTCACGAATTTTTGCATGTATTACAGGTAGTGGCCAAAGAAGAACCCCTACCAACATGAAATACCAAAAAAATATTTTTTCTGGTCGCTCCATACGCCGCAGTTATGACATAAGAAGGGGGATTTGGCCAAAGAATAAGCAGGACCGTTTTGATTTAGATCGGTCAAGATGTAGCGTATCAAATGACGTGTATATTTAGTCATGGAGTACATAGATCCTAGATGTATATAATGTATCCACGAGGAGTGGATTACATTGAAACCAATTTTATGGTTCTATCTACTCGGATATGGGAGTTTTACTTAAATACTTACAGGGGTCTACGTATTATTTGTTATTACCATTACCATATTAAAAAGCAACAATTTCGAGCTGATGGCTAGGAAATTTTTTCATTAGGTTCTGGTTATTTTCGATAATGATCAGATAATATTTCGTGGATGAAATGGTTATCTAGTCGCTCCAAAGCTGTAATAACAAGCCGAACATCATCCGTGGGGAAGGCGATTGACCGCAGAGGAGTCGTTGACCTCGGAATCCAAACTCGTGATGTTGGCTATACAAAAATCGCGTTTATTATATATGTGGGGAATTACGTTGAAGACGACAACGTAGTTATATATATATATATTTTTTTTTCGTTTTTTTTTAATAGTTTATCTTAGCGTTTTTTCTAATTATACTAAACTGACAGCATTGTATCTAATAGGCCTTTTGTTTGTTCTCAATATATTTCTCGCACACACACACATAAACATTCACTTATAAACTAAACAACTAATCTAATAGAATGTGGTGAATATGTTTTTCAAATGTTATTATTTATGCTGTCTGCTATGAATTATCCGAAGAGACAGAGATTCAAACAAAAAATTTAATGTTTTGAACGATATCAACGACACAAGAAGAAGAAACTCAGTTGATATTTTTTTTTGTATTCTGGGAAATAATAATCCTGGAGATGACTAGTAATTCCTTTAAAATAATTTTATGATTTAGAAGGAATGAATTAACAAATAATAAAAATCAATAATAAGTAAAGCGGAGTTTAGGTTGTGATTGGTTAGTGCGTGTGTGAAATTATTATGCATTGAAGATGAAATCCATTTGGATTGAACTCGAAGATCGATTTTGCGGAAACCGAAGTAGGAATTAAAGTGTATATAAAAAAGAAAACATTTTAATAATTTTAAGGAATTAGTTGATTTGAGAGTGCAGAAGCTATGAATATTAAAAATATTTATATTTTATATTTAGTAGCATATTATTCGTCCGATTTAAAGATAGAAAAACGCTCTGAATTTTTATACCGATTCTTGTTGATTGCTATTCATTCGTCTGCCTCAACATTTAGACAACATTCAAAATAATATATTCAGAAAATAAACCCTCCGATCAGATGTGAACTTAAACGCATATTAACCACATGCATATGTATTTCTTACCAGTCGACCTTAAAATAATTTTAAATTCCTCAAAAAAATCGTATCTGTTATGTTAGAGACTTCACAAAATTTTATTAGACCATGTGCAACGTGCGTTCTATTTCTTGATCTGTTCTTGTTTGGATCTAAAATTCATGAAGTCATCTGTTATTCATTTATAAACACGAGTTTGAATATTCATGTTAGTGCATATTAGTCTATTTCTAAATAGGTCGATCGCCGTGGCTGTAGGATACACATGATTAAAATTAACGCATCAGCAGATATCAGAATTGTTAGAATATATTTTAGAGTAGTAAAAATCGGGGACGTATCATGATTTTATTTCGGGGGAGCATCGACTTATGTTTAAATTTCAATTCAATTAATAAAATAAATATAAATTCAAATTCATGCCGCAGAAAAAATCTGGAAAATTCGAATTAATAAACTATTATACACAGAAAAAAATAATTTATATATTATATGAATATTGTTCAAAAAGTGTCTCAATTTTTGTTTAAAAATATCGACTTTCCCATGATTATAAGAATTTTTACTTTCTATGCGAGGTATATGCACAATATGGAAAAAAAACTATGAATGAATACGCCGAATTTAATCGATTGTACTATCTGATGCTTTCGCAGCATTGGGTAGAAAATGATCCTAATGAAATGTATCAATTTTGATACGAACCTCATATACTTGAAGAAATAACTTTATATCTTCATTTGTCACTATTGTAAGTATTTTTTGAGATTACATGAATGAGGTTTGTAGAACATTTCATCCTTCTAAGTCGATTTCATGTATGTCCTTTTCGTCGTTAGTTTATTGAACTGGACTCCAATTAATACAAAACGCGATTTTTCATCCTCGCAGTGAAAATGCTGCGAGAATTTAGGTGGGGTCCACAAAGACGAGAAATCGATATTTTATTGTTTTAATGGTCTATTCTCAATTTTACCCGTTTTTGACACGATACCCCTTTATGTATATATTATATAACAATTTTATATACACTCCTTATGAAGTAGAACATTCGTATTCGTCCGAATTATTTTCTAAAAACATATTGGGTTGGGGAAAATAAATCCATTAGGTCGGTAGTCGAAAATGTCGATAAAATCTGAGAAATGATCGAAGTTGACAGGCATTTAACCATTAAACTATTTTAAACCATTTACACAAAGCTGGATTCAAAAAGAAGCTCTATGTTTGTTTATATCTATGAAAGCCAGGAAGGTTTTCATAAGCATTTGGTGGGACTGGGGATTATTTGTTATGAGTTGCTTCCATATGGCCTAACGATAAATTCTGATCTCTAATATCAACAACTGGACCGTTTGAATATAGCAATTGACCAAAAACGGCCAGAATTGGCCAACAGGAGAGGTGTTGTGTTCCACCAGGACAACGCTAGGTAAAACACATCTACAGTGACTCGCCAGAAACTTCGGAAGCTTGGTTGGGAAGTTTTAATGCACTCCGGACTTGGCAGCAAGCGATTATCATATTTTTCTTGCATAGCAAAATTTCTTTAATAATAAAAAATAATGGTATCTAGGGAATATTGTGAAAATCTACTACTAGAGTTTTTTGCAAATAAAGAGCAGAACTTCTATGAGAGAGGCATTATGAAGCTACCTTTAAAATGGCAACAAAACGGCGCATATTTGAGTCCTATATTTCATATAAAAATAATGGAGATCTTATCAATTTTATCAGCAGCAATGTTAATTTTTTTTATAAAATTTTTAAAGGCAATTTTAAACGACTATTTTTATATTATCGACAATAGCTCTTAAGTTTATGAACGGTTGCAGACCGGGGCTGGCCACATGATACCCTACACAACTACCACTAGACGTATTTTTCTGGGGATCTACACTTAAAGCCGTGAATATTTAGCATTATATGCATCCTCTTCACCGATTAGTGGTGAAGGCCTCCTCTTTCTTATCCTGGTATCTTTTCCGAATCATGTTTTCCCGTAATGAAGATTTACATCAAAAGATGATTTTTTATTTTAAACACAAGAGTCTTGGATTGATATCAACCGATCATTATCAAATCAGCCATTCTAATAAGTTCGGCCTACAATTTCAAAGCGATCAGCGGGCGTATTGCTATTATGCCCTCTTGGGCCTAATAGCAATACTAGGCAATATCAGAATACTTAGACCCTTATAAATATTTACGTATAACTCTCACATCCCAGTACATACAATATTATAGGTATGTATTTAAAGGCCAATCACTCCTCATGGATACTGTCAACTTATCCGATCTATGCGATTCTGGGCTACTATACGCCATTGAATCCAAATATTGTAATTTTTCGCACAAAGGCATTGGCCCATTTGACCCTTTATATATTGATCGATTATCATGAAAAGAACCATGCTTGTTCATTGTCCAGATTTCCTTCCTTCGTGATGTTGCATTTTCTTCAACGGAATTTCTTGCCTGAAGTAAAGCCGAAGAAGATAGGGTTACCAAAATTTCCCCTTATGTCAATCAACAAATTAATGATATTACAGAGTCTTACATACATTTATTTTATGTTGCAAATATAAGAATATTAAAAGAAAATAATAAGAAAATTACCCTTAGAATTAACGAAATTACAAAAAAAATGACAGAAACAATGTTAAAAACGAATACAGTTTATATTGTATGTCAACATTATTTTTGCAAAGTACCAAGTTAACGTTTCTTTTTGTCGTAGTTCGAAAATTTCAACACCTGAGGTGAAGTGTATGAGTGAAGAATAAAGAACACACCGTGAGTTCCAGAACATACCCGAAAGATTTTTGGTTCATTCAAACCCCTGGCCCGAATCGAACCTACATGCAGAATTTCGTAAAGATTAGACCATAACTGTGCCAAACTATAATATACAGACAGACGGACGGACGGAGACACAAGTCTAGATCGATTCAGCTAGTAAAGATATAACTATGACTGATCAATATTTCGCGGCGTTATACAAACTCTAGGGGCCACACGAAGCTACTATACCCTTACAACATAGTACAGCGGACTCTGTCGAACAAAAAGTTTTCATTTCACGTTTAATTTTGTACGTAGATTTTTTTCTTATTTTTTACTCATTAAACAAGTATTTTATTGTATTAAACCATTAAATAAGATGCCATTAAACAAACGAATATTGCCGTTTATAATTTAATTAATTTGATTAGAATATGAATAATTAGGAGAATCCAGTTGACGTTAATTATGGTAATAAAATATGGATTCTGACGGAACCGTTTTGAAGACGAGTTATCATCTTTATAGCCCCATTTGTGATATACTCTACTATTGTGAACAAATCAAATGCACATTAAACTGGTTTTTAGCGATTTTATTATATTTTGAATATAAAATCTGATGAGAGCTATTGAAAATTAATTGCAAATCATAACCCAGATGTCTGGCGAGTGTGCCATAAAATTATGAGTAATTTGAACGGCCTTCATCTAATGATATTTTTGAACTTAAAATGTGGGTTATAAAATAAATTCTAGTGGATGTTAAAAAAATAAAGAGTGTAATTAAAAGTGTTATCTTAATTTACTTCTGTTGATTTATGCTTTGAAATTTATTTTCTAATTTAAAACAGATCGTTCAATGATTTAAATATGCAAATATAAATCGAATCGAAAAGAAAGCGACCGTTAATCAAATATTTCGAAGAAGCAAATAAACACACCAAGACTCTATGCGATGCGACTCTATAGGATGGGTTTGTTTTGCTGATCATGAGTTGACAAAATTTTCCACTCAAAATTAAATTCCAAGAAATAGAGATTTTAATGTAATTCCCCTATCTGGAAAAGAAAGAAAGAAATACAAATGCATACAAATCGACTTTCATATGTGCAGATTTAGACGAGCCTCTACATTATGAAGGTCAACAGAGTGTTTAGTTGGAATCTATTAAAATTCTGAATTCGTTAATTTTTCAAAAGCCAATTCATAGATTTTATGCCAGATTTTTTTCTACCTCGAACTTTTTTCACCCAACAACCATAAGGTAATTTTGATCAGTTTTTTTTAATACTGAATTTTATGTTAAAATAATAAAATGTATACATGTTTATACACCGAATCATATTTTCTCCATACAACATCCTCCTCCTTGAGGTTACAGTTTATTACCTCAAAATTCTATGCAGCTAAATCGAGCCTATGTTTATTTTTTCATGTTCTTGGTATTATATAAATAGAATCCTCTTTTGTTGTTGTTGTATTTTATAAGGCATAATTTTTTATTTTCAAATGCGATCATTGTCTAGGTCTTTGCAGCTATGTACAAACACATGTGTATGTACGTGTATGTTTGTCCATTCTTGTAACGATGGACTTTCAAGAACCGGTTATATCAAACGATGACCATCCATCGATCCAGGCAACCAACCATTCTTTTCCTTTTATGTTCAAGTTACACAAACAATCGCCGACCATCAAGCCAATATTTATGCATGGAAAGGTAGAGAGATGGTCAGTACACCAAACATCGAAACACACCATACTCTCTACGACGACGTTATTGCCATTCTTGATCAATACGTGATTGCTTTTATTGCCAACAATTTGGATCTTCTATTTTTAAATAAATTGTCTGTATGTACGTTTAAAATTGAAGTTGGTTTGGTTCTTGGATGTTAGTAGCAAAGAAAAAATCGGGAATACAGTGGTATAATAGGTATAAACGAGATTGAAAATAGATCAATGATAGATACCATGGAACGGCTCTGATTGGCTTTAACATGGCAAAGCCCAGGCTTATCTTGGTCCCTCTTTCATCACAATTGTGGCCACTGACCTGCCCGCGGTGTCATCTTGGGTAAATATTTGCATCATCCATTGAAATATTGAGCTGTGTGCCGCGAGTTCACCCATAAGAACAAAAAAAATGGGTTGAGGGGTCGGCTTAGTTACCCACACTCTGAAAACCCCTCTTACTATGAAGAAGCAACGAAGAAGAAAACCAAATGAGAACCCCCAATGTTCACGACCCCCGCAAACTTATAAAGGACCACGATCTGCACTTGGAATGTGCGCACGTTGTACAGAACAGGTGCAGTTTTTGCCTTGGCGGATGTACTCAAGAAGTACAAAGTCGATATTATTGCCTAACAGGAAATGCGATGGAAAGGGACTGACGTAAGTAAATCAGATGTTAGCTGCCATGAAACGAGACGTGAATTTGAATAAAAATGTACCTATGTACCCTAAAATAAAATACCTCGTACACAGATTCACTCCAGTAGATGAGCGAATTGCTATAATACCTACAAAAGCGAAGTTCTTCTACCTCAGTCCATGCTCCGACGGAAGGCAAATATGAACAGACCAAAGACATATTTTACGAGCGCCTAGAAACAGCATATGAGCGCTGCCCTGGCCATGATATTAAAATTTTGCTAGAAAATTTTAATGAAAATCGGAAGGGAACAAATTTTTGGTCTCAACGACGGAAAATTCAGCCTCCATGAAGAAACATCCGACAACGGCATAAGGTTGATTGACTTCGCGGCAGCAAAAAACATGGTAGTTAGCAGCACAAGATTCAAGCATCTCGATATACACATGGTAACATGGATTTCGCCTGATCAAGTAACGAGAAATCAAATTGATCATGTTGTGATAGACGGAAGGAATTCATCCAGGGTTTTAGACGTTCGATCGATACGATGAGCGAATATCGCTTCGGACAATTACCTTGTAGCAGCCAAGGTTCGCCCCCGTCTTTATGTAGCAACAAATGTGGGATCTAATGGAACACGGAAACTCGATGCCGGAAAGCTACAAACACAACAGGTAGCCGGAGGCCTACTCCGCTCAACTTACCCACCTGCTTGACAAAAGCACTACTTGTCCCGATAATAGCAAAGAATTGCCCACTCCCTACATCCTGCAGCAAAAGCAACACTTGGGTACCAAAAACCACCACCAAGAAGCCCATGGTACGATCAGGAGTGTCGTAATGCTACTGATCTGAAATACGGAGCGTATAGGGCTACCCTGCAGACAGTAGTAACACGTAATGCGATGGAAAATTATCGGGAGGAAGGGAGAGAGGAGAAACGTATTTTCCAGAAAAAGAAGAAAGAACAAGAAAAACGTGAGCGTGAGCAAATCGAGATGTACAGGAGTCAGAATGAAGTCCGGAAATTTTACCAACGAGTAAAACACCAAAACGAAGGCTTTGGCGCAGGCACATCCTCTTGTAGAGATGAAGTTGGAAACCTGGTAACAGAAAAAGCTTCTGACATCAAATAGTGGTGGTGAAGAAGATACCTCAGAGATGACGGTAAAGAATGTATACCAAGATGAGGTCAGAATAGCAATTAATCGGCTGAAGAACAATAAAGCAGCAGGAGCCGATGGGTTACCAACCGAACTAATCAAGACTGGTGGTCAGATGCTGGTCAGGAGCATGCACAAGCTGATTAGTACAACTTGGCTGGAGGAATGCATGCCCAATAATTGGAACCTCAGTATCCTGTGTCCCGTGCACAAAAAAAGGAGACAAGACGATATGTGCCAACTATAGAGGAATAAGTCTCCTTCCCATCGCATATAAAGTGCTATCCAGCGTGCTGTGTGAACGACTGAAACCAATGGTCAATGACATTATTGGACCATACAAATGCGGCTTCAGACCTGGCAAATCCACCATTGAGCAGATTTTCATTCTGCGCCAAACCCTGAAAAAACCCACGAAAAACACATCAACACATTCCACCTATTCGTCGACTATAAAGCCCCTTTCGAAAGCCCTATCCGTTCAGAGGTGTTTAAGGCCATGTCTGCGTTTGGCATTCCTGCAAAATTTATACAGCTAACTTGTATGATGTCAGCAGTTTAAGTAGGAAAGGACCTCTCGGAGCCATTCAATACCGAACGAGGATTCAGACAAGGTGACAGTTTGTCGTGTGATCTGTTCAACATCCTGCTTGAAAAGGTCGTACGAGATGCAAATGTGAACAGAAATGACACTCTGTACACCAAACAGCATATGCTAATCGCCTACGCCGACGACATTAACGTAATGGGTCAAACATTGCGAGCGGTAATGGTCACCTTTGAACGAATAGATAAGCAGTCAGCCAAAGTCAGCCTGGCAGTAAATGGCAAGAGGACCAAGTTGATGGTATCAACGTGCAAAACGTCCAGTAGACTCGGACCAACTTGAAAACTTCAGCTTCGAGGTTGTGAAGGATTTTATATACCTCGGTACCGCCATAAACAAAACTAATAACATCGGCATTGAAATCTGGAGGAGAATTGTGTTGGCCAACATATGCTAACTCACACTGCACAAGACGCTGATACTACTCGTGCTGTTGTATGGATCTGAAGCATGAGTACTTGTGTGGAAACAGATGAGGCAACTCCAAGAGCTGCCTCATCTGCTTGCGAGAAAATTTGAGAAAAAAATTTCGGAAGAAAAATTCTCCGGAAGATCTATGGTCCGATCTGCGTCGACGGTGAATATCGTCGTCGAATGAATTATGAGCTATATAATCTATTCTCGGACATCGACTTAATCAGATGGATCGAGCTGGATGAGGCTTCCCTCACTCGAAAGACATATAAAAGCGAACCAAGTGATGGTTCACGCAGAAGGGGAAGGCCACAAATCCGATGGAAAGATCAAGTAGAAGACAACATTTCGGAATATGATCTTTCAAATTGGATGATATGCACACAAACGCGACGCGCTTGGAAGTCTTTTTAAGCTCGCCTTATGGAACTACCGTTCTGTCACAAGTCAGTTAAGTAAAGTAAGTAAGAATTAGTACTGAGATATAGAGCTCTAAACAAAAAGGACAGAGGACAATAACTAGCCATAACATGTGTATACCTCTTGAATGATTTCTGAGATATAGAACTCCAAACAAAATTTGCCGAAGTTGTCCCAGGCTCCCCTCTCTGTAAATTTGCATGGTATTTTTTAAATAATATTTCAATCCTCCCGGCAGATTTTCCTAGTGTGGTCATAATTCGATCCCAATTCTAGGACCACTGTGCCATCATTTATTATTCCTTGGCGAGCGCGATTGTTACAATTTTCTGTCGTTGTTTTTGTTGTTGTTCTTGTTAGTTGGTTGTTTTATTGCATTTAATGGTCAAGTCAATTGGTGTGGTTCGGTATTGTTGTTGTTATCATTGTCGATGGTGGCATTACTATTACAAAACGGTGTTGTTGTTGCCATCGTTGTTGTATGTTCTGTTGCTGATGCAATTACAAAGAACTTGAATAGATTTTGCACTTTTTTCCTTTGTCGTTACTTTTTCGGTCCTGTTGCAGATAATAGTTGTCGCCGCAATCATCGTTGTTGGTGTCCACCCCAGTTAAAGAGACTGGTTTGAAGAAGAGGGTGGTTGGTGGAGAACCAACCAACTAGCCAGCCAACATAGTCCATTGGCATATAAGCATACTATCAAAGCAGAACGACGACGACGCTGATCATTTGCAATTCCAACCAGGTTTAATGTTAAACGTCTTCAGGCACCAACCACAGTGTGACCAACAACAACAACAAGAATATGAAAAAGACAGCAGAAAAAGTGGTCAAGAGTGGCTTTGTATGGTGTATGTTTGTCTTTTATGTATGTCCGTATGATCTGATGGCTGGCTGGCTTTGATTTAAGCCAATATATGCCGCCACAGCCACAACATCAAGTACCAATATTTTTCTATGGCTTTGTGCCACAAGTGTCTTCTTCTTCGTCGTCTTCTGCCGATGCCGCTGCCTCTGCTTGCCAAACAAGCCTCGTTGTAACAAGAAAGATATCCCGATTAAATAAAAAGAAGTAGGAAACTGAAACCATTGACCACATTGAGTATTTTTCTTGTTGACAATATTTTCTTGGATTCGATGTTGTTGTTGGTGGTGTTATTGTGTGAGTATGTGTGTACCGTGTTGCGTTTTATGTATTAACCTTAGAAGAGTCGTTGAGTCTCGATTAAAAGTTGTGGAGAAGCATGGTTCAGGACAACACAGGCCTAGTCCATACTTTAGATTTGGTAATATCATAGGCATTCTGATGTTGATGTTGCTTTTGTTGCTGCTGTTTCTTTTTCTTCTTCTTCGTCGCAGCAACACATGATCTACGACCATTGTAGGATATTGGTTAACAACAATTTACTTCATCGTTTGTGTTGTTGTTGTTGTTGTTCATTCGGACCTGCTAGTTTTCTTGAGTGGCTGCTTGTTGGGGTGTGGTGGTGTTTCAGTTGAGTGTTGTTTAGCCTGCAATCGCAAAACATTTTAGCAGCTCTTCAAGATAGTTTCTTTTCTAAGAGTTACTTCTTAGTTTTTTTATTGGCGTTGTTGCCGATGTTATGATACTGATACTATTGATATTGCTGCTATTGGGATGTACGAACTTTAGTGGTCGCCGTTGTAGTCAATAATTCTGGTTTTCTAGCCTTTAGCATTTCATGCAATGCAATGAATCGACGAAGAAAAAAGTTTTCCTCTTCTCTGTGATAAAAAACTAAATCAAGTGCTTTGGAAATATTGCTTGAACTTCGAAAGAATTTTTTCTTTACAATGTTGTCAATATTGATGTTTTTGACTAATGTTCTTTGGTAGTGAAGAGGTAATGTTACAAACTAAGTTAGTCAATGCACTGAGAGACATGTTGGGAAGACGATATTTTATTTGTAGTATTGTAAATGCCCATATTTACACATATTTTTTCCTCTGCTTAAGGAAAAACTCAAAAACAAACAAAACTCAAACTCAAATTAAAAAAAAAAAAATAATTCTTGTCTTGGAATTAATTTATATCGGACCACGAACAGACAAACGGAGATGCGTAAGTCGACATAGAATTTTAATCTAAATATATATATATATATATATATATATATATATATATATTGTTACAGGGCGGTTGTTCCATAAGCCGAGCTTAAAAATTATATTCAAGCGCGTCGGTCTTGTGCGAAAATTCACCAATTTGGAAGACCACGTTCCAAGATGTTGTTTTCTACTTGGTCTTTCCATCTAATTCGTGACCTTCCCCTTTTACGGGAACCATCAGTAGGCTCGCTATTATATGCCTTTTGAGCTGGGGCATTCTCATTCATTCGCACAACATGGCCATTCGCACACTGACTATGTCGATGACCGCGTATAAATTTTAAAGCTCGTGGTTCATTCGACGTCGACATTCACCGTCGACACAGATCGCCCGTAGATCTTTCGGAGAATTTTTCTTTCAAACACCCCAAGAGCTGCCTAATCTGCTTGCGCAAGTACCCATGCTTCAGATCCATATAATAGCACGTGTAGTATCAGTGTCTTGTAAAGTGTGAGTTTGGTCTGGCCGGAGGTGGCCTTGTTTCTAAACTGCTTACATAGACCATAATAGCATCTGTTGGCCAACACTATCCTTCTCCGAATTTCAAAACTAATGTTATTAGTTTTATTTATGGCGGTAGCAAGGTATATAAAATCTTAAACTATCTCAAAGCTGTAGTTCTCAAGTTCCACAGTTGGTCCGAGTCTACTGGACGTCTTGCACGTTGATACCATCAGCTTGATCTTCACGCCGCTTACTACCGGACCCACTTTGGCAGACTTCTTCTCAATTTGTTCAAAGGTGGCTGTTACCGCTCGCAATGTTCGACCCATTATATCGATGTTATCGGCGTAGGCGAGTAAAATGTGCTGTTTGGTGTACAGAGTACCATTTCTGTTCACATTTGCATCTCGAATGACCTCTTCCAGCAGGATGTTAAACAGGTTACACGACAAACTGTCACCTTGTCGGAATCCTCGTTCGGTATTGAGAGGCTCTGAAAGGTCCTTTTCGACTTTAACTGATGACCTTGTGTCCATTAAAGTTATCCTGCATAGCCATATAAATATTACAGAAATACCAAACGCAGACATGACTTTAAATACCTCTAAGCGGAGTGGGCTGTCGAATGCGGCTTTGTAGTCGACGAATAGGTGGAATGTGTCGATGTAGTTTTCGAGGGTTTTTGGCGCAGTGTGAAAATCTGGTCTGTGGTGGATTTGTCAAGTCTGAAACCGCATTGGTATGGTCCAATTATGTCATTGATTATTGGTTTCAGTCGGTCACACAGCACGCTGGATAGTACTTTATATGCGATGGAAAGAAGACTAATTCCTCTATATTTGGAACCTATCGTCTTGCCTCCTTTTTTGTGCACGGGGCACAGGATGCTGAGGTTCCAATCATTGGATATGCATTTCTCAAGCCAAATTGTACTAATCAGCTGGTGCGTGTTCCCCTACCAGCATCTGACCACCAGTCTTGAATAGTTCGGCTTGTAACCCATCTTCAGCCGATTGATTGCTATTCTGACCTCATCTTGGCTAGGTAGTATACACTCTATACCGTCATCTCTTATTGGTTCTGGAGTACCATTTCTACACGAAGATGATGGTTTGGTATTTTACTCGTTGGTAAAATTTTCGGACTTCATTCTGACTCCTCAACATATCGATTTGCTCACGCTCGCGTATTTATTGTTCTTTTTTCTGAAAATGCGTTTCTCCTCTCTCCTTTTCTCCCGATAATTCTGAATCGCTATTATCGAGACAAAAAGTGCTTTCGTCTTGCTGGTGGGTAAGTTGAACGGAGTAGACCTCTGCCACCCCCACCTGCTTGATGAAAGCACTTATTGTCCCGATAATAGCGATGTAGAATTATCGTCTATCATAACATGATCAATTTGATTTCTCGTTGCTTGATCAGGAGAAATCCAGGTGGCCTTGTGTATATCGAGATGCTTGAATCTGGTGCTGCTAACTGCCATGTTTTTTTGCTGCCGGGAAGTCAATCAACATCATGCCGTTATCGGATGTTTCTTCATGGAGGCTGAATTTTCCGACGGTGGGGCCAAAAATATTTTCCCTTTCGATTTTTGCATTAAAATCTCCTAGCAGAATTTTAATGTCATGGCCAGGGCAGCGGTCATTTGCTGTTTCTAGGCGCTCGTAAAATATGTCTGTGGTCTGCTAATCTTTGTCTTCGGTCGGAGCATGAGCGCAAATAAGACTGATGTAGATAAACTTCGATTTTATGCGGATTATAGCAATTCGCTCATCTACTGGATTGAATTTGAAGACGATGTGTTTAATTATCCTGTTAACCATAAATCCGCAGCCTAATTCATGTGTCGTTTCATGGCAGCTAACATCCGATTTACTTACGCCAGTCCCTTTCCATCGCATTTCCTGTAAGGCAATGATATCGACATTGTACTTCTTGGGTACATCCGCCAAAACGAAAACCTCTACTTTTCTGTACAACGTGCGCACATTCCAAGTGTAGATTTGCATATTGTGGTCCTTGGTTTGCTTTTTCGTTGCTTTCTCATAGTAGGACGCCTCAACCTATTTTTTTAATAGTTCTTATGGGTGAACTTGCGGCACATATCAGCTCACTATTTCAACGGGTTATGAAAATAGTTACACCAGGTGACACCGCGGGGAGTTCAGTGTCCCCAATTGAGATGAAAGAGGGACCAAGATATGCCTGGTCTTTGCCATGTTAATTCCAATTTGTCATCCCCCACCCATAGACCACTTTATAAAAAAAGGTACACATGTACCCAATTATTGATCGTAGGTTTAAATAATTCACCTTAAAGTTTTGTTGCCCAGTGTATGTTGTCAGTCAATTATCACTCTACTTTAGAATAGTGCAAATCTGCTTCTTTGTCTTTTCTTTCCGAGCTTATTCAGATTTCTTGTTATAAACTCATATATAAATAATTGATTGACTACAAAGACCATCCAAATGTTATGTCTTATTTTTTTTCCTGAAATTTGCAAAAATTTGTTTTGCAAAAAAATTAGTTATAAACACCGTTATAATACAACAAATTGATTGATCGCATTACTTTAACTGCTTAAAAATGTATAAATCAATAAAAAAAAGTCCACACAAATTTCTTTTTTTGTTTGGATTTTATTTTTTGTTTTATTCCCTCTCTCTCTCTCTCAATTCCCTTTCTATTTTGAAAAAAAGAAATGAAAATAAAAATTGCCAACACTGTCATTATATCGGCAAATCTGTTCTGCAATATCGATGGGGGCTATTTGATTGTTATCAGCAGCAGGCACCCAGAGCTCCCAGCGATTGTGGCAGCAGTGGTTATTCTTTTTTCGACTTCTTGTGGTGTCTTTGCGATGAAGGCAGAATTGCTATTTTATTGTTGTTTTATTTTTTTTCTTTGCCATCTCTTTTGCGGGTAACCCAAAAGGTCTGATCATCAGCCACTTTTTTTTTTGCAAGCTGTCTTGATATTGCCAATAAACCTTATTTGAAAAGCGTGAGCTGTGATTTGTTGTTGTTGTTTTTGTTATATTCTTCCCCTTTGGCATTGTCTTTTGCTATTTATAGATAGAATTTTTTTTATTTCCATTCCTTCATTTGTTGTTATTGATTGGCTAAGGGTAAAGTTGTTGTCTGTTGTTGTTGCTGCCGCTGCCTTATTCTGGATATACCATTTATGGTAAATTATAATTTCTTTGCTATTGAACATTTTTTAATAGGTTTTCTAAAAAAAGGTTTGTAGTTTTTTTTTCTCGATTTTTTACTTGCTTGGAATAGATAATAGTTGCTCTGTTGTGTGCTGCTGATGCCAATCTTCTCGGTTGGTTGGTGTTGAAGTCTGCAGGCATCCAGGCTGCCGTTTTTGTTTTTATTGTCGATCACAAAAGTGTTGGCGAAGTGGTAGCAACTGAGAAGAGCTCTTGCCAAAGTTTGGACACAATTCTTTTGTATTAAATTTTGGTGTGAGGTTTAAAGTTTTTTTTTTTTATTTCGTGAATGGAAATTAGTTTTTTATTGCTGAATTTTGATGAAACAATGATATGTAGGTGGTCAAGACACTTTGTTTCGCCTATAAAAATGAGTGGACCATCAAAAGATTACTTTATGATATGATTGAGATTCTTTAATATTCTTAATCAGGGCTTCTCTGATTTTTAATTTGTATGCTCTATATCACTATATTGAAATGCTGCAAGAACATGGATTTGAACTTGTCTTTAACAAGAATCAGGTTGTATGGGCTAAGTAAATATAGAAATTTCGGTCATTCTTTATTTAGCAAAGATTAGAAAATATTCAGTGTTCAAAATTGAAAAAGGTATATAATTTTATAAAATCCACAGTGAAGTGTATATAGGGAAAACTGGGGCAACTTCGGAAAGTGCGATAGAAAAAACCTACTTCTGATGGTGTGTATGGTCTTCATACGTTTAAGTCCGCTGCTAGAAAATATAGCATTAAATGTCAAACATTCAGTCGCATATTAAGAAAATAGAACCTTCAGAGGATCTGAATTCCAACCAGACTGATAGAATGATACTTACCAGGCCTGTGGGTGCCGCATGTGCACCATCAAATGCGGGTAGAAGCTCTTTCGGCTTCATTACTTTTTTTACAAAACAGAAATAATATTTAAATAATTCTAATTTATTATATATTTTAGTACTAGTTTTTATAATTAGGTATCATAGGACAATAACCAGCCATAAAATTTGTATATCTTTTGAAGAATTACTTAGACATTGAGCTCAAAAAAGTGCCGTATCTGCCGCATTTTCCCTACTCTTCCCTAATCAGAATAAAATTCTATGTCAATTTAGACCTGCTCGTCGGTCGATTAGAATCACGATAGAGATCGTATTATTTAAGGAAACTACTACTCCCAGTATGAGAACATATGTGTTCTCTTTTTCATCGTACATGTAAAATTCACACCAATGTAAAATTTTATACCCTCCACCATAAGGTGTAAGGAGGGAGTGTATAATTTTTTATTTGTATTTTGGGTTCTCTATGTATATTCAACCTCCTACTAAAGATTATTAAGTTTCGAACTAGCCTCCATATATCGGTAGTCCCAAATATTCGGCAATTTAGGGACGTTGGGCACGCTTTTCAACCGAATTGGCTATAAGTATATATTTTTGATTCTTATTCGGTGCCAAATCTTAGGTATTTTGAATGTCGATATCATGATATAAAAATTTCGACCTGGTTGAACGTAAGGACGTTTATACTTGTCGTAATTTTGCCGCATCTTCCGATTTGGCTGTAATTTTTCACTCTGGGTTCTTAGTGGGTTAAAATCATCTTCGCAGAAAATTGCATATGTCAGAATAGGTCCAGGTTTTTATGTATTATGAAACTTTACTTTGACATTCCGGGCTGTTAAGAAAATTTCTTGAAAATTAAAAAATTGCCATATTTTGAAATATACGCCATATGAAGATCCTGTCCGGACAAAAATGACACCCAAGGAATCAAGTGGGAAGGACGAAATGTTCTATAAAAAAATTGTCATTCAATTTCACTTAAGAAATGTAATCTCAAAAAATTCATTCAATAGATATACAAGAAAATACGAAGCTACCTCTCTTCACGCGTAATAGGGTCACCAGAAAAAAATTATCACATTTCCTCTATACATTGATCGTCTGCGATTAACATATTCCTCATATTGGTTTTAGACCCCAAGATTCGGACAATTTGGTGTCGATTTACAAATTTCCGTTCTGTTTGGTTTGTGCGCACGATAACCGAGTAACCGAACATCCAAACATTACACATCGTAGTACCTATTCCATACATAAGTTCCGTTCCAGAACCTAAAAGAATCTACTAATTTTACAAGTTTTGCAAATTTTTACTCGAAACCCGTTCCTGAACCCACGAAACCTGTAAATCATTGTATTAACACTAGAAAGACGGGCATTTTGTATATACCTATATTGCCTAAAATCGGTCAAAATGACCTCATTCTGAAAGAATTTTTATTGTGTAAAGAAATTTTTTCAAACTAATTTTTTTATATTTTTTACATTATTTGCAATCATACAAAACGTTGTTTTTATTTGTTTTCGGTGGTAGGGCTCTCGGGTTTCCCCTTTTGAAAAATAAGAGCGCGGACAAAATGTTCGAAAAAGAGGAAGTCTTTACTCTAAGAGTGAAATTGACTGGAAATATAAAATTTATTTTTCCCGATTTATATGTTCGTTTGTGTTTCTAAAGTAGCAAACGGGTTTCGATGTTGTTGTACTGATCTGGTCATATAAGAAATTTACTTTATACAATAATGAAAGTAGTTTGATTATTTAATAATTCACAAAAGGTCAAAATGACCGCTTTTAGGCCACATAGGTATAGCACATGTGAATACGGGGAATTAAAGAGGGGAGGAAACAGCTACTATGATTAATAAACTTAGTTCTATGTGGTACAAAAAGCCACCAAATTTTAAAAAGCTGGGTCATAATATACACAATTGTTTTTGTACTTGAAGTTGAAAAACGGTCAAAATGACTGCCTTCGGCAATCTAGTGTTAAATTTAAGAGAGCACAAAACAAAATGGCTTTCTCTTTGTAAACTTTTTACTCCAGAAATTTGGCCGAGTAAAAATCGTAAACAGGAATGCCTACTTCTGATTGGCTGTTATGTTGACTTTGAAGTATTGCCATCTCTCTATTTACTAGAATTGCGTTCCCGAACTTTTCAAATTATTTTGTACTTTGAGAGCGATTTTGAAATGTTTCCCTTTTACTTGCTTTACTATTAAAAAAGTACTGGAACAGACCAATAGTTTAAGTTCGAATATGAAAAATAAACTTCCACTCATTCTGGAAAAAATTGCTGAAAATTATTTTCATAGTACGAACGGAGTATCCAATTTGAACCAAAGTGTACACAACCTAATATTTTATCTATGCCTTTATAGTGTTTCAAAATGGGGCTATAGATCCATACCTTCCTCCTCTACAATGGTTTAAAATTTGAAACTATCGTATGAAGCGAACGAAATATCCATTTTCATCCAAAATTGACACATCATACTTTTTCATCAGACCTAAAGACGAGGGCAATCGGTACACCTCTTGAGGAACCACCTCAAAAATTATGAAATTTAGAAAATTAAATACCGATTGTATTGAGTGTTGGATTTCCAATTTAAAAGTGGAACCCATCGGCCTATTTTGTTTTTGTACATTACCCTACAAACTTTCAAAATATTGATATCGTAACATTTATTACGATTAGTTCATACTTCCATAACCATTGCATTTTTAGACCCCTTATTCTTGACATTCGTCTATGTATTTTGTAGTATTGATACATATATTTGGTATGAAAAAAAGTAACTTCAAAATTCTAGCTCCATGCTTTCGTATTCAATATAAGTGTGACCCTTTTAATAACCACAATGTACTCGTCAGCTTTTAAATACAAAATTCCGCAAATTTTGCAAGGCCTAGGTGATCAAGTAAAAATAATTATACCCTACACAACTATGTTGTCAGGGTATTATAGCTTTGTGCAGCCCCAAGAGTTTGTAACGCCGCCAAATATTGGTCCTAGACCCACCTTTAAGTATACCGATCGTCATATCTCGACTAGCTGAGTCGATCTAGACATGTGTGTCCGTCCGTCCGTCTGTCCATTATAATTTGTAAACACCATACAGGCCACAGTTATGGACCAATCTTCACAAAATTTTGCATGGAGGATAGGTTCGGCCCTATTGTTTTTGGTAAAGATCGGTTAAAATTTAAGGGATGAAATGCACCAAATACTTAATTTTTGTCTGATTTTCTGGTCGCTCCAGAGCCGCAATTATGGTCCAAACATTGCGAATTTTTGCATGGAGAAGGGAATCGGACCAAAGAATAAGCATGCCTGATTTGATAAAGATCGGACAATATTTAGTGGGTAAAATGGACCCTGACTTTTGTGTGAAAAATTACAAAATTTTTATTCTGGAGCGTATATACTTACTCCTAAAGGACATAGAGCCGAGAAGTATGGCTGCATGTACTCTGATGTGGGAGTTATACGTAATAAGGTGGTAAGGTGACTATATGCATTGTATTACTATTACTTCATTAGAGAACGGAAATGTCGCGCTGATAGCTTTGAAATTGTACATGAACTTCCGATTATGGTCAAGGACAACGCCTACAGTTTTCGGTGAAGTTGAGATTTCATTCAGGGGGTGCAATGAACGGAAAACTTTAATTTTGTCAGATTTTCTAGTCGCTCTAGAGGTAATTATTATATGCAGAACATCACATATTTTACAAGGTGAAGGGGATCTGATCAAATACTTAGAGCGGCTGTTTAGATGATGATCGGTCAATATTCCGAGGGTCAAATCGAACCAAACCTAAAGTGAATTTTTTTTTAATTTTACGGCGTAAAAATTCACTTCAAGAAAAAAATTGGAAAATATGCCAGGGTTAAAAAGTGAAGTTGTTGATATATTATAAGTAAAAAGTGTGCAAATATCTCGAAATATTGTCAGGCTCAAAATATAGAACCGCAGAAAGTTTGAGTTGAGTTTACACTAAAAAATATTCCATCTCCTTCATTATAAATACTTCTTAGTTCATCGCTTATTCTAGAAAAATTTGCACTTATGTGCTCGTTGAGGCAGGTAAAAGATTTAAGATATATGCAATTTTTACTTTTCTGCATGTTTTATTTTTGCAGAAAGTCAAAACTACTGTACTTAGTTTTTAGTAAAAAGGTGTATAATTGTATCTGATTTATCGACTTTGAATAGTCCTCTTTGTAAAAATCCTGTCCTCAATATGGTGGTTTTTCACTGAGTCTATTTTGAGACAAAAGGATTACATTTATAAACATTTTTCTTAAAATTTAATCATTTTGAAAGTATATTCCTTTGAAAATATCTCATTGATTTAATATAGTCCTAATTTATTTCTTTCAAATTCCCCATTCTAATTAATTTGATTCTAGAATGTCATATATTTCACGAACTTAACATGGGCATTAATTAAGTAAATTTTCTCAATGTTCTATTCCCAATTTCTTTCACCTTCAATCACCTTGATTGAAAAGCCATTACAAATTAAATTATTCGCCTTAAGTTTTTGAAATGAAATTTATTTCTTGTACTGTTTTTGGGGGGCCAATATCTCAGCTGATTTTTTTTTTTGGATTTTAGTGTTTTTTTGTTAAGTATTTAAGTATGTTGTGGGGTTTAGTTCATTAACCTCATGTGGTTTGTGATGTTTGTTGGTCTTTTTTTATTATTTTTTTCTTACAATCTGTCCATCATCATCAAAGCCATCAAGCGGAGATCAGCAACAACAGAACCTCGTGCGATCAGCAGCAACGCCTTTTTTATACTTTCACCCAACCACCACTCAGGTTAATCGGGTTTGATCTTCTCTCCTCAACATGTTGTGGTCGGTCGGTCGGTGTTCTTCGCTATAAGAATGTATGTACACATATATAAACGAATGTGTGAGTGGATGTAATTCGAAACCAAAATGCATTCGAATTGGACTTGACATTTCGTTATCGAATTAAGTAAAGTTCTAAGTTATAAGAAAAAAAAGCGGAGCAACTTTGTGTTTTTTTTTTTTTTTTGTAAAAAAGTGTATCAATCAAGTTATGTCAGGCAGTATGTGGAGTAGGAGTTGGGGTGGCAGACATATTAACAAATGGAAAATTTCCAATTTGGATTTGGAAAGAAATGCCCACTGCCGCATTATCTGTGTAATATAATACGAATACAAAAACTAAGAAGAGAGGCCCTACCGAATGCCCACAATAAAAAGAAGAACAACTACCAATAAAAATTGATTTCAATGCCAAGCTGAAGAAATGCGGAGTCATCCGCCGAACTGTTTAATGTCAATACTTTATTTGTTTGACAGATAACACAACATGCAACCTATAAAAGTAAACATTAAATAACAAACAAAGATACACACACATATAAAATCATTGGCTTTGGTTTGTTTGTTGCGTTGTGGCCTCTGTGCCCACTATTGGACGCCAAATAGGCATATTTTAGAGATTAGTTTTTTTTTTATTATTTATTTGTTTGTTTGTCTTTGGAAAGTTTTTTTTTTTGTTTATCCCATCAATAAATATTATCGATTAGCTGCTGCTGCTGCCACAGGTCATGGAGTGGTGCATTCACAAATGAATGGAAAATTTTGTGTCTATTTATTTAACACTTCTCGTAACAGTCTATTTAGAAGATTAAACAAAACTATCTTGGATGATTGAAAGATATGAGAATCAATAGAAGATTACATTTGAAGAAGGTGTTGCAGAGGTGCAATGTTTTTTGTTTCTTTATTTGTGGCCATTATGTGAAGAGGGAGAAGGGGAATTATTACTGCATGTTTGAACAAACTTCGTAAACCCTAATTGGGTCTAGAACTTTCGAAAAATTATTTAATTATTAAAAATTAAATGAAAAATATTTTTAAACAAATACACGCTTGGATAGGTTTTCGCGTTGTAAGAGTTCGGAAATGTTTGAAAAAATATTGCTTTTAATCCTCAACTTATTTATGTGGAAATATATATGAAAATATTTTTTTTTTTTTTTTGAAAAAAATATATTTAATTATTGTGTTGAAAAATTAAATCCACGTCTTATTTTTGTTGAAAAAAATATATATTTTTTTTAATTCACGCCTTATTTGTGTTCGAAAAAATATATTTTTTCAGTGCAAAAATATAAATTTTTGAAAAATTCTCGCTTGTAAAGATTTAAAAAAATTATGTTAAAAATTCGCATTTGGTAAGGTATCGAAAAAATACATTATTTAATCCGCCATACAGTCCGGACTTTGCAACAAGCAATTATCATATTTTTCTTGCATTGCAAAATTTCTTTAATGATAAAAATTTTGTATCTAGGGAAGATTGTGAAAATCGACTACTAGAGGACTTCTATGAGAGAAGCATTATGAAGACACCTTTAAAATGGCAACAAATCATACAACAAAACGGTATATCGGACATCGGGCATTCCGAAGCATGTTAAATAAAGTCCAATAGTTCATATAAAAACCAGCAAGAAAAGTAGTAAAGTCGGACTGGGCCGACTATATGATACCTTCACCGCTTTAGGTATATTCTACATATATATCCTTAAAGATGTCGCCTTTTCAAAGGAACATTGACATGAAATTGAACGAACTTAAATATGTGTCCTTTATCTATATATAAACCGACTAACATCAATCCGTACACATGCCATTCTGCAATCTATGCTAAATTTTGTAAATCGATTTAAAGCAAACTTGACACACGCTATTCGGTATGCTGCACTGTTTAAAATTTAATCTCAATCAAACACCCAATGATTATTTGGTGTACAGTAAATATGAATAAGTCGAAATTATATATGGAAGCTATGATATATCTATATCTGAACGGAAACTTTCCAGAGATTAATTTATATTAACTTCAGTACGTTGTGTCATTCGGCCTAGTTAGGGGTCTTTAGTGCACCATTTACTCAAAATCGGACGAAAATATATATATGGGAGGTGTTTGTAAATTTGATCCGATTTTCACGATACTTTGCACACATCATTCTATGTGGATATATGGGATCTATATCTAAATCTGAACCGATTCTCATGAAACTTTGTACACATTATTCTAGAATTAATTTAGTACGCTATGCCAAAATTCTTGCAAATCAAAAGATTTACAGGGAATTTGGAGCACCATTTACATAAAATCGGGTGAAACTATATAAGGGAATCTGAACCGATTTTCACGAAACATAACACACATTATTCTACACTTAATTCAGAACCGATATTCCCGAAATTAAGCACACATCATTGATTTTCACGTAATGATTTTCACGAAACTTAACACGCATCATTCTACACTTAATTCAGTACTCTATGCCAAAATTCGTGCAAATCTAATGATTTTCAGGGACTTTGGTGCACCATTTACCTAAAATCGGGCGAAACTATATATGGGAGCTATATCTAAATCTGAACCGATTTCCCCGAAATTTAGCACACGTCATTTTACACTTAATTCAGTACGCTATGCCAAAATTCGTGCAAATCTAATGATTTTCAGGGACTTTGGTGCACCATTTATCTTTAATCGGGCGAAACTATATATGGGAGCTATATGTAAATCTGAACCGATTTTCTCCAATTTCAATAGGGTCCTTGGGCCAAACCAATGGGATTTGCCAAATTTCATCCAATTCGGATCATAAATGCGACCACAAAATTACATGGACAGACGGACGGACACACTGACATGCATAAATCGACTCAGAATGTGATTCTATGCATATTCTCAAAAGGAACCCTGGGTCTATCTCGATTCCTTTTGTCTGTTACAAACATATGCACAAAGACATAATACCCTGTACCACAAGTGTGGTGAAGGGTATAATAATGTATGTCTTTTTCCCCAAACAGGAGAGATGTTTTAAATACCTGCCTTAATGGGTGTTTTATTTTTTTTTAATTCGCGCCATATTTGGTGTTTTAAAAAATATTTTAAAATCCGCGCATTATTTGGGTGTTGAAAATAAATACTTTTTTTAATCCACGCCATTTGGGCGTTGAAGAATATTTTTTAAAAATACATGTTTTTTTGGGTGCTGACAAAATATATCTCTTTTGAATCCATTCCTTATTTGAGTTGAAAAAATATATGTTTTTTTTAATCCGTACCTTATTTGGTTCTGGAAAAAATATATATATTATTTTAAAATTTCGACTTATTTGGATAAAAATTACGGCTTGTTGTGGATATTGAAAAAATATTGGTCTTTGAAAAATATTCTTAAAAAATTCACGAATTTTTCATTTCTTGAATAACTATTTCTTGAAAAGTTATTCATTAATAAATCAGCACTTGTATTGGTACTTAGAAATCTATGCTTTATTAGAGTTCGAAGAAATAGTTTTTAAACAAACCCACACTAATGTTGGTCCTTGACGAAATATTCCCTATAAAAACCTCGTTTATTGATTATCCTACAAAAAATCCAAGATAAAACCAGTGAGCGGAGCAGTATAGTCGGACGGGGCCGACCATATGATACCCTACACCACTACCACGAAAAGCAAACTTGCTGCGGTTCTATATTCTGAGCCTGGGCAATATTTCGTGATATTTGCACCCTATTTACTGATTATAGATCAAAAATTTCACTTTCTAACCCTGGCATAATTTCCAAAATTTGTTTTCTTGAAGTGAATTGTTGCGCCATAAAATAAAAAATTGGTCACTTTAGGTTTTGGTTGGATCTTTGGCCCGATCCCCCTCTCCATGTAAAATTTCACGATCTTCGGACCATAATTGCGGCCTCTGGAGCGACCAGAAAAACCGACAAAAAATGAAGTATTTGGTCCATTTCATCACCTAAATATCAACCGATCTTTACCAAAAACAATAGGGGTCTTCATTGAACGAACCCATCCTACATGCTAAATTTCGTGAAGATTGGTCCACAACTGTGGCCTGTATCGTGTTTACAAATTATAATGGACAGACGGACGGACGGACGGACTGACACACATGGCTAGATCGACTCAGCTAGCCGAGATATGACGATCGGTATACTTAAAGGTGGGTCTAGGACCAATATTTCGCGGCGTTACAAACTCTTGGGGCTGCACAAAGCTATAATACCCTGACACCATAGTTGTGTAGGGTATAAAAATTCGGTCCTTTTTGATGTCTTGAAAAATATTTCTTAAAATATTAATCTTTAAAAAATATTCTTAAAAAAATTCACGCTGGTGTTGCGCCTTTATGAAATTCCTTATAAGAACCACAGTTATTCACTTTAAAAAAAATCCACATTATTATTGGTCCTGGGAAAATACTCCTTAATAAATACTTGTTCGTAAAAATATTCTTGAATTAGAAAAATGTGTTGACCATTTGATAAGCAAAAATAGCCATACGTTTTCCAATATCCAAATTCCTGTCACTCATTCCAGCTTAAGAACGCATCATACCTTTCTCTAGACCAAACAATGTATCTCTTCTCTGCCTCCAATTTGCTTGACATTGCATTATTCTTTTTTTTTTGCATTAAATCATAAAACTCTGCCTACTTGTTTTTGCATTGCCACCACTTTTTTTTTCATATCCCATATCTATTAGCCCAGATACGAAAAATAACATTCACAGATTTATTATGATGGTCTCCTATCGCATTTAACCTGTAAATAGAATACAACAACAAAAATTGCAAAAAAATCCACAAAAAACAAGAAATGTTCCCGGCTGCACTACTTTCCAAATTGCCAAGAGGAAATAAAAGTTCCATTCACCAGCAGTTGAAAAAAAAAACTAAAAATCAAAAATAACAATAATAATAGCAGTTCGGAGAAGAAACGAAGTGAATGTGTCAACATTCTTTTGAGACACTTGGCTGGCGCACTTGGAGACGTAAATTGTGCGAACAACAAAGTAAGTGCCGGAGGAATGTAACAACGAGAGGCTAGCTAATAATAAAAAAATGAATAAATTGACTAGCTAGCATCAACAAAAGAGATTTCGATGTCATTGTGAAAAAAATTGTGAAATTATGAAAAAAATATTTACCGCATTTTTCTCAATGGGGATAATTGTCAGACGGGAATTGGATTTGGGGAGTCGCCACCATGTGACTAACACTCGGAGTACTCACATCTATATCACCGATTCTATCAAAAATACATTTAATAATTCTCGTAATCGTAGTCGTGATTCCCGCTGTTGTTATTGTTGCTTTAGTCTTATTTTAATTGTATCTTAATTCGTTGTTGTTATTGTTCTTGTTGTTGTTGTTGTGTATGACGCTACTGTATATACCGTGAATTATCTTAATAAATTTACAAAACAAAGTTCGGGACTTTTCCAAAATGTTTTGCTGCTGCTGTTGCTTCTTCTTCTACTGCTTTCTGTGAATGACGGTGCGGACAAGGAAAGTTACTTAATTGTTGAATTCGTATGTAAATCGGAGATTCCACAGAAAAAGGTATATGCCTACATTTGTTTGTTGTTTTCATTAATTCAGAAAAATATAGTATAGTTGTGTTGAATATTGGGGTGTAATGGAGATATGTTCACCATATTAAATTGACTTACATATAGTTTACACATTTCATACATTAGAGTGTATCGAAAGACATTTAGTTAGTTGTGTGATTATATAGTTGCCTGATTTTCTGTTGGAAATATTAAAATTCTAAAGGTGTTGAGGCCAGTATTGCCTATACTTTAAATGAGGTTTATTGGTACAGGACGGGGTGGATATTTACCCTAATGGTTTCTATTGTAGCTTACCTTATATATAGCTGGCCGGATTCACCATTCGATTGGTGTTTTATGTATGTTTTCATCTATGTATAGTACCGAAATTTATGGTCAATAGAACCCGTATTTATATTTAATGTAGATTTGGTAAACATGTTACGATCTGTTATATGTATGGCTGGATCAAATCGAATTATCCATTCGTTCAATTTTAAATTTACATTTCTTTAAAATATTGACTTTCTTTCCGTAGAAGGTACTAATTGGAGTGGACAAATAGATTTCATAGTCAGATTTATCGTAAGTTTGTTTATAAATTTAAAATTTACCAAGGAGACAACAGAAGTCGTTTATCATTAAATTGTTAAAATTGTTAAAAATATTATGTCACACAAATTTTGGATCAAGTCGGTAATTCCGCTCGCATGATATTGTATGTGTATTTTCCATCAAAATTTGTATAATTTTATGGAGTACTAGCGATGTGGCCGCTACTTCGTATGCGCTAAGGAAATACAAAACAAATCAATATTATTTTATATGAAAATCATGAATACTGTATAATCTGTTGTACTATAATTATGAATTCCAACTCTATTCCTACATCAAATATCAATTTAATTAGCATTTAGTACCCTTCATGCATATAAGCAGAATTCCAATTATATATTTTAGCAAATACGTTCAGGTTCATTTAGTTCCATTCCGCATAAGTACACATTTTCATGACTACATCCATATCTCAATTCTACGCTCATTAGGTTCACCCAATATCCAAATTGTACTAAATTTAGTATCACTTTGCGCTCATAAGTACGAATTTTCTAAACTACCTCAATCATACAATCCAACAGTCATTTTAATTCCCAATTTCAAGATTCGAGCTATATCTGTACACCTATATCCAATATGTACCAAATTTAGTACTTTTCGTACCCATAAGTATGAATTTCCAAAACTACTCCTGAATTTTGAAATAAAAATTAGTGTTGGAGTAGTAATTTGTATTTCAAAATTCAGGAGTCCAGCTCTATTCGTTCACATATCAAAATCAAATTTTACAAAATTTAGTACCGTGGCGTAGGGGATGATAGATACCAAGCAACGGCTCTGATTGGTTTTAACATGGCGAAGTCCAGGCTCATCTTGGCCCCTCTTTCATCTCAATTGTGGACACTGACCTCCCCGCTGTGCCACCTGGGGAGCTATTCTCATCACCCGATGAAATAGTGAGCTAATATGTGCCGCGAGTTCACCCATAAAAACTATAAAAAAAAGGGTTGAGGCGTCGGGTTAGTTCCCCACTCTCGGAAAATCCAACCTACTATGAAAAAGCTAAGAAAAAGAAAACCAAACCCCCCTAATATCGACGACTCCCGCAAGCGTATAAAGGACCACGATCTGCGAATCTGCACTTGGAATGTGCGCACGTTGTACAGAACAGGCGCAGTGTTCGCTTTGGCGGATATACTCAAGAAGTACAAAGCCGATATTATTGTTTTACAGGAAATGCGATGGAAAGGGACAGGCGTAAGTAAATCAGACGATTACGCCCTGTATTATAGCTGCCATGAAACGAGACATGAATTTGGCTGCGGATTTATGGTTAACAGGAGAATAAAAGACCTTGTCTCCAGATTCACTCCAGAAGATGAGCGAATTGCTATAATCCGTATAAAAGTGAAGTTCTTTTACATCATTCTAATTTGCGCCCATGCTCCGACCGAAGATAAGGATGAACAGATCAAGAACATATTTTACGAGCGCCTAGAAACAGCATATGACCGTTGCCCTGGCCATGACATTAAAATTCTGCTAGGAGATTTTAATGCAAAAATCGGAAGGGAAAATATCTTTGGCCCCACCGTCGGAAAATTCAGCCTTCATGAAGAAACATCCGACAAGGGCATGAGGTTGATTGACTTCGCGACAGCAAAAAACATGGTAGTTAGTAGCACCAGATTCAAGCATCTCGATATACAAA
Organism: Musca vetustissima; assembly: GCF_032173495.1. Taxonomy (NCBI): domain Eukaryota; kingdom Metazoa; phylum Arthropoda; class Insecta; order Diptera; family Muscidae; genus Musca; species Musca vetustissima. Next base: position 66,504 of record NW_026876493.1, on the reverse strand, counting down.
AGGCCACCAGGATATCTCCTGATCAAGTATCGAGAAATCAAATAGATCATGTTGTGATAGACGGAAGGCATTCATCCAGTGTTTTAGACGTCCGATCGATCCGAGGAGCGAATATCGATTCGGACCATTACCTTTTGGCAGCCAAGGTATGCACCCGTTTTAATGTGCGATCTAATACTACACGGAAACTCGACGTCGAAAAGCTGCAAACACAACAGGTAGCCGAGACCTACTCCGCTCAACTTACCCATCTGCTTGTAGAAAGCACTTCTTGTCCTGATAATAGCATAGAAGCACAATGGCAAAGAATTGCCCACTCCCTACAAACTGCAGCAAAAAGAACAATTGGGTACCAAAAACCACCACCAAGAACCCATGGTACGATCAGATGGGTCGTAATGCTACTGATGTGAAAAACGCAGCGTATAGGGCAACCCTGCAGGCAGTAGCAACACGTAACGTGATGGAGAATTATCGGGAGAAAAGGAGAGAGGAGAAACGTATTTTCAGAAAAAAACAAGAAAAACGTGAGCGTGAGCAAATCGAAATGTACAGGAGTCAGATTGAAGTCCGGAAATTTTACCAACGAGTAAAACACCAAACCGAAGGCTTTGGTGCAGGCACATCCTCCTGTAGAGATGAAGAAGGAAACCTGGTGGCAGATACAGACAGTGTGTTGAGGATATGGAAGGATCATTTCGAAAAGCTTCTAGTATCAAATAGTGGCGATGAAGAAGATACCTCAGAACCAATAAGAGATGATTGTATAGAGTGTATGCCACCTAGCCAAGATGAGGTCACATTTAAGGATTCCACTCCTATCCGTTCACCATCATCCAAACTGTACTGAATTTGGTATCATTTATAACATTTCGTATACCTATGTACGATTTTCCAACTTTCAGGATTTCAGCTCAATCTGTTCACACAAATCCAAATTATATCAATTGCACCAAAGTAAAATTGTTCCAAATTTAGTAATTTTCGTACCCATAAGTATGAATTTCCAAAACCACCTAAGTCATGCATTCTAATAATCATAAGTCCTCATTTAAGGATTCCAGCTCTATCTGTTCACAAACATCCAAATTGTACCAAATTTAGTACTTAAATTTCGTACTTTTCCAACTTTCTGTAACATTGTAACATTTAGTACTTTTTGTACCCATAAGTACGAATATCATAAACTATCTTAAACATGCTTCTAGCTGTAATCTGTAATCAAATTGTACCAAATTTAGTAAAGTTTAATACATTTAAGTACGATACCTCCATATCTCTATTCTATAAATTTTAGGTTCCCAGGTCTCTCCGTTCATCCACATCCAAGTTTTATCAAAGAGTAATTAGTTCACAAAAAAAAAAAAAAAAAAAATGTAAAATATTTAGTACTATTTAGTACTTTTTGTTCCCATAAGTACGAATTTTCCTAACTACCTCAATCCTACACTCAAACAGTAATTTTAATTTTAAAATTCCGGAGTCCAGCTCTATCTGTTCCTATATTTCAAATTTTAGATTTCCAGCTTTTTCCATTTACCCAAATCCAACTTGTACCAAATCTAGTGCCGTTTAGTATTTTTTTTTTTTGTACAAACAAATACGAATTTCCAGAACTACCTCAATTATATACTCCAGTAAACTCTATTTCCTATATCAAATTTTAAAACTTTTGACACGCCAGAAGATACACTTCATTTTTAATTATATCTCTAATCATTCAATTTGTACTAAATTTAGTACTTTTTGTACGATTCAGTACTTTTTGAACTATTTAGTACTTTTAGTACTTTAGTACGTGTTCTAAGTCTGTCCTTCGTTCAATATATCTATTACAATTATTAGAAATTTGATTATCCTTATTGTACGAATTTCCTATCGGATCATGATGTTAGTATGTAAAGTACAGCCCCAGGCGTATTGTAAAAAATCTCATTACACCCCAATAAACATACAAATAATGACGAAAGATTCACTATGATTTACATATGAATGAAAAAAGCAAACTAAATTGAGGAAAATGTACGGAAGCGTAGGAAAAAAAAACGACAAAAAACTACAACGATTTTTCTACGAAATTTTGAAATTATTACAGAAATCAAAACCCAGTAAAATAAATAAGAACAATGTATAATAATAAATGGAAAAAAGTGCAGAGCAGCAATTAAAACAAAACAAGATGAAAACACACACAAACAAAGAAATAATATTTTTGAATACAACCCCCCCATCCCCCACTATACACCTCTTCCTCCGCAAGATCAGCAGTTATTTTACACATGATTAGGCACAGAGACAACCTTGTCTACAGCTGGACAATTACAAACATTTAACAGCAAGTTTTCACTTTGACACTTCAGGCAAATTCAACAGCAAAAAAACGGCGCGGCGAGCTATGCTGCTGCTGATGATGATGATTACCGGACATAGTTGTGGTCATTGGTGATTATGGTCTGTAGTATTCCGAACATGTAATAGTGTGATGTGGTGGTGTAATGTGTATTATATAGTCGATATGGTGTAACACATACTCGTACATTTTCAACTGAGTGTGGTGACTTTGTAATATTTATTTAATAATAAATGAATAGTTAAATACTCGTATACACCATCGTCGTCGTCACAAATTATCATCAGCATCATCATTAATTAAGTACTTGGCCCCACAACAACAACGAAAAAAAGTATGTCAAACGTGCAACATTTTCAAGTGGGGATTTTCCTCTTTCATTCATTCTAAATCCCAGCTAAATGTCAATGACAATTAGAAATAAAATGAGAGACAGTTCGAACTTTCACTTAATTGGTTAGGGGGCATTACTTTTACACTTATGCTTTCTGGTTCCACCTTTTTTTTTGCAAATTCATTCTATTTATTTTTTGCTAAATTAGAATGTATATATTGGTGCGCAATGTTGTTGTGATTTTTTTAATTCCAGTATACTATAATTTGTAGAATTCCAGTAATTACATCTTCCTGGTTCATTGTATGCCAGAATAAAATACTTTATTGAAATTTGAAACTAGTTTCCAAAAACTCAATGAACTTTTGCCTAACATTTGCCACCGATTTTTATCTATCTACGTAAATTGTTAATGGTTAACGCTTGTTAAATTAACAAAACATTTCGCAGTATTATCTGTGACTGATCGGTGTAGGTTTATTTTTAATTGTATGTAGATGAATAATGTGAACACATTTTTTTCATTTTTTTATTTGATAATAAATGGCATTGACGTGAAACACGTGAGTTATACTTTAGATATTAAATTTTTTATATCTGGCACAGTGTTACTGAATACACTATATTAGAAATTTGGAAATATTAAACTAAAAAGGCCGATCAACATTTTTCCGTGTTGGACTAAAATTGATGTACAGTTTTATACCCTAAAGAACTATGCTTGTAACACCACGATATAAGTTTATAGGTCCAGGTTTTAGTGTATAGATTTGTAATCAAAATACTGTCTGCAATTATGGACAAGCGGTCACGAAAATTTTGTCCGGTTCATATTAAAAACCTACACCAATGCCAGAATGTCCCTATAAAATTTCAAGTGCAAATCTCAACAACTCTTGAAGATATAGTCGATTTGTTGTGTCAGCATCAAGCGACGGCTGAAGTGCTTCTCAAACTTTAAACGCGTTTTTCTCAAAACAGTGTTACGATAACTCAAAAAATATTAATCCAATCGATTCTAAACTTTGACACGTTTCTCTGTGAGTGTTTACATATCGTATAAACTATGATAAATCCAATCGGTCACTATCTTCCTTATTTATACCGTACAAAACTATGTTGTCAGGGTATTATAGCTTAGTTCAGCGCCAAGAGTTTTTAACAAAATTGGTCCTAGACCAACCTTTAACCCTTTATGATCCAATGTTGCCCACAGGCAACAAAATGTTTTAGAGCTTATATTTATTATACAGTTAGTAGATATAAATTCTTTGGATTTCCTATGTCAAGACCCAATTATGGACGAGAAGAGGGCAAAAATGTGTACAGTACTTTGTGTGTACAGTCCAAATTATTTAAATCACTTCGTATTCGAATTGTACGAATTTTGCCATCAGAATTATTTTTGATTCTTTTAAAAAGAAGACAGAGAATAATTTAAAATCGGGGCTAAAAGGGTTGAGTATACCGATATAGCTATCGTATGAACTATAATAAATCCAATCGATCAATATCTTCCTTATTTATACCCTACACAACTATGTTGTCAGGGTATTATAGCTTTGTGCAGCCACCACCTTTAAGTATACCGATAGTCATACCTCGAGCTGAGTCGATCTAGGCAGTTATGGACCGATCTTCACGAAGTTTTGCATGCAGGATGGGTTCTGGCCAGAGAAGACCCCTATTGTTTTTGGTAATGATAGGTTAATATGAAATGGACTAAATACGTAATTTTTGTCGGGGTTTCTGGTCGCTCCAGAGGCCGCAATTATGGCCCGAAAATGTGACGTGAGACGTGGATCCGGCCAAATAATAAGCATGCCTCTTTTGATAAAGATTGGTTAAAATTTAGGGAGTCAAATGGACCCTAACTATTGTGTGAAAAACTACAAAATTTGTATTCTATGGCATGCATAGACCCGAAGGATATAGACCCGAGAAGTTGATAGTATTTCCAAGAGGAGTAGTTGCCCTTTATATTGATACCAATTATATTGTCGTATGTACTCGGATGTGGGAGTTACACTTAAATAGTTAGAGGTGCTTACGTATTCATATATTAGTTACTGACCCATTACCGCACTAAAGGGCGGAAATATAGAGCTGATCGCTTTAAAATTTTCATTAGGATCCAGTTACGGTCAAGGACAATGCCTATAATTTTTTGTTATAATAATTTTGGGATGAAGTGGACCGAAAACTTATTTTTTGTGTTTATTTTTCGAGTCGATCTATAGGCCGCAATTATAAGCCGAACATCACAACATACCCACGGTGAAGGGAATCTAGGCAAGTAATTAGTAGGGCTGTACTGAATATTCGGAAAATACGTAAGGAAGAGGTGGTGTTGACCTCTAATCCGACAAATATTACGAAATATTGCACAAGCTCGGAATGAACATCCGCAGAAAGTTAGAGTTCCGTGGTAGTAGTTTAGGGTACCGTATGGTCGGCCTCGTCGGACTATACTGCTCCGCTCACTGGTTTTTAACTTAGTTCGAGGTCAAAAATAGTCGATTTTCCAAAAAAAAAATTAATTAAAAGATTCGCCATTTTTTAATTGAGCCAAGTCAATAATCCTAGTTCATACGAGAGTCAGACATGTACTCTTCTAATGTCGTTCCGAAGTTCTAGTAAGGAGTTATTATGCCCGCCATCAAAAATTACAAAAAGTCTATATAGACTCACTGGCCCTTCAGCTCGTCTATATAGACTCACTGGCCCTTCAGCTCGTCGATATAGACTCACTGGCCCTTCAGCTCGTCTGTATAGACTCACTGGCCCTTCAGCTCGTCTGTATAGACTCACTGGCCCTTCAGCTCGTCTGTATAGACTCACTGGCCCTTCAGCTCGTCTATATAGACTCAAAGGCCCATCAGCTCGTCTATAAAGACTCACTGGCAATTCAGCTCGTCTATATGGACTCAATGGCCCTTCAGCTCCTCTATATAGACTCACTGGCCCTTCAGCTCGTCTATATAGACCCACTGGCCCTTCAGCACAAAACAGTTATTGATCTACGTATATCTTTTTTTGAGATTCAGAAAAAATAATACATAATTCGATTTTGAAACACTGTCTTTACAATCTTTAATAATTTTCTCATAAAATCAAGTGCTTAATTTTTTTCAAGAGAATATTTTATTGAGGATCTCTATTATAATTTTTTATCTTTATAACATATAACATTTCTAGTTAAAAAAATCTTAAATTCTAACTTGAAAGAAGCCCAGACAAAGGGTCAAATAATATCATTAATCTTGTTAAAATCTTATATTACAAACTCATGTTTGTAATTATATTTTTCAATTTAAAATTGTGTTTAAAAACTGTACGATGATAATTTCTTGGTTCGTAAAAGTAATTTCCTCTCTAGAAAGATTTTGTTTTATTTATTTTTAGACATGCTTTTCACACATCGAGTTCGACGAGTCAATTGAACCGCACATCACATTATTTGAAAATGTGATTCATCACAGCACGATAGCAACGAAAATATTTAAATATCTGGAGTTCTCAATTAGTATCTTTTTATCAAATGATAAAATAAATAAAAAACGTATGGAGGAAGTGTTGTGTACGTATTATTCTGATTTATGTGTCTGATCAACATTACCAGAAAATAATCGAATTACAGTTGACAATATTAAATTAATCGAATTGAAAAAATAAATAGTCGCTCTGTGGTGACACATTTTCCTCAATTAAATTGAGAATAATCGTTTTTTTTCGAATCTCGTAAAATGTAGTAAAAGCGGCACAGAAGTCTTCCAAATGGGTAGACTATTCCGGAACACAATCTTCAATGTGATAAATTAAATTTTGATTACCTTTAAATGCCTTGTATATTTAAGTCTATCTTCTATTCACAAATTATCTATATACATAATAGGTCAATCAAAATATCTCGAATAGCTCAAATATGACGTTGACTAGCTGGAACCGTGCCGCATCGCTGCCTCTACTAAAGTGATTAACATAGAATAGTTCACGTAAAAAACTCTTTCCATTCCACCCTGTAACTCTGAACTGAATGCACAAAAAAACAGCAAAATATTTTTTTACTGCAAAATGCCACCCCTTCTAACGTGCATAAATCTGAAATTGTTTGATCGATACTTTACGAGAAATCTATAACCAAACTAATATTACATATATCCGTCCGTTTTCATTCATACTTTGCAAATTGTAATATTTTCTCTAAACGTAAATAAAGTTTGAAGATGAGGAATATCGGTCTACTTCTTCTGGTTCAAAACTGTATCGGATTTGTAACCAATCTCTGCACAACCTAATATTTTGACCAAAATATTAGAAAAACTAAACATTTCTTTTTTCCCGCTCTATCGGTCCACCCACCTACTATAGTACGATTTAGTACTTTTTGTACACACTACACTCCTACGTTAATGTTATTTTCAAATTCCAGGATTTAGCTCGACTATATAGTACTTTTTGTACACATGAGTACACGCTTTCAAAACCATCTCATTAAATAGAGCCTACATATCAACCCTAATTCGCATTCCAAATTTAAATGTTTAGCTCTATCCATTCACATGCTACGAAATTGTACCAATGTTAGTACATTTTAATACTTTTGGCATACGTATAGTTCGAATGTCAAAAAAACCCTTCGCTATATCTATTCTACACTCCATCAGTGACCCTCATTTAAAATTTAAGAGTTCTAGATCTCCGGGTTCGCCAAATACAAATTGTATCACATTTAGTACTTTTCGTACCGTTCTAGTACGAATTTCCAAAACCCCTGCCTTATCCTATGGACCAAGAGTGACCCTCACCCAAAATTTCAAGATTCTAGATTCAGCCGTTTCGTCTGGGCGTTGATGAATCGTTAAATCAGTCAGTCAATCACTTTACTCTTTTATTAGTATAGATATAGGTCCAGTTTTTCTCGCTGTTTTTTTTTTCATTAGTCTTCTTTTCTTTCTCTCTCTTCCATTCTTTCTTTTTTCCTCGACAGACAGTCATTTCATTGGAAAATCTGTTTTATTGTTTCTTTCTTAATCCTTCAAAACGTCATCTTCAAGTCATTGTTTTCTTTGAAAACTGAGTATTTGACTCTAAGGACACACATTCGATTTTAAGTGTTTTTTTGAGGATTTAGAAATGGGTTTTTAAAGATCCTTTAAAACATCATTAACAACATTGAGAGGATTTTCCAAAATACCCTGAGTTATTTTTTGTGCATTAAATCGAGCATGAACACATGTTGCAATGGAACATGTGTCTTGAGCCTAAAAATAGCGCAGGTAAAGCATTGACTTTGCCTTCTTATCGAATGTCAATGTCGGTTATTTGGTTTTACAAAAATATTTATGTAGAAAAAAAATTGTAAATTTTTTACAATGCATCGAAAGACAAAGAGGTCAGTTTACACTGTCTTCAGAGATTATAAAGCGATGAGAGACATACTATAAACCAATAGATGATAGATGCAAATGCCAGCATGTTAACATATCGTAATTTTCGAAGCGGATTTGAAATGAACCTGAGCAATGAATTCCCAATACGATGGGACAATATGTGACTATTTTCAAAAATGGTATATACAATATATTCCTCATTTTGTAACAAAATATAATCGAGAGACAAATTAATGTATTTTTATACAGTCTGAGCTAATCTTTTATTGCGAATCAGATACCATAAATAACTAAAATTTATTACTCGCCGGTTGATGATGCTAATAATAAATAAACATAAATATTTATGCATAAAATAACGACGATGATGATACAATAATTAGCCACAACCACTAGAATGTTGCGCCGGACATTATCGTCAGTCGGAAGATCTTATTATTAAATAAAGATGAGAGATTCTAGGAAAATGTTTTACAGACAACACAAATATTTTGTTGCCTACCACAATAAACAGGTAATTAAAATTGAAACCTTGCAATAAAATAATTAAAATTTCATGTTTGATTTTTATCACAATTTCAAGGATAATATATTGAATATAATGATGATGGGGCTATTGACAGTGAAAAGAGTCATAAATACGTTTTTCGAATTTGGGGTTATATTTGTAAAAATTTGTAAAAAATTATATAGAAAATATATGTTCTTTAAATATCGTGTGTGATATTTTTCAATGACATTTTGTCTCATCATAACATTTTGTATTTGTCTAAAATCGACAGAGTTCCTAAAAATGATTTTGCTTTTATTTAAATACATCTGTTTGCTACATTATTCATCGTTCTAGAATTTCAAGTATCTGAGTTACTACATGCCTTGTGAAATAACAAGTGAATGAAACTGATTTTGAATATGTGGTATACAGAAATATGGTATACAGAAAAAAAACAATTCTTCCATAACAATTTGGAGTGACGGTAACTCTGAGTCGAAGTTGTCAGATAAGGCTGGAATCCTGAATTTGATAAATAAGATTTCTATTGCATTGTATGATATTGGTAGTTATGAAAAATGTTACTTGTGTGAATGAACTGATTTTGATACAATTTGGACTTATGTGGTCCGATAGGGCTGGAATCCGGAAATTTTGAGTTATGATGATTTATAAATTCGTATAAATTTGTACTAAATAGTACTAGATTTGGTACAATTTGGATTTGGGTGAACACATAGTGCTGGAAACCTTAAATCTGTAATTATGATTATTGCTGGATTGTCGAATTTGTGTATGTAGGAAGTTTTGAGAATTCTCACTAACGTGTACTAAATTTGGATTTGGGGAAATGAGATTGGAGAATAAAATTTCTATTGGATTGTTGAGTTATCTAGTTATGAGAATTTGTACTGATATGTACTATTATAGCATTGATACCATTTGGAGTTGTGTAAATCACTTGAGCTGGAATCCTGAAATTGGGAGTGTAGGATTGGGATATTTGATCCGGCACAGATCGAATACTGAAATTAGCAGTTAAGAAAACTGTTGGAGTGTAGGCTTGGAGTATGTAGGAAGTTTTGAAGATTCGCACTACTTTGTATTAAATTAGGATTTGGATAAATCGATAGAGCTGGAATCCTGACATTAGAAAATAAGAAATTTGGAAATTCGTACATACGTGTACTTAATTTGGTACAATTTGGATTGTTGAGGTAGGTACTTATGGAAATTTATATTAATGTGTACTAAATGGTACTAAATTCGGTAAATCTTTTAGTTTTTAGTTAGTTTTTAAATTTATATTAATGTGTACTAAATGGTACTAAAGTTGGTAAAACTTGTAGTTTTTAGATTTAGTTTTAGAAATAAGTACAAAATTTAGTATAGACATAGATTTCTGTTATGGTCAGCATTGGTGTGTAATGTTAACATATGGAGGTAGTTTTGGAAATATGTTCTAGAAAAGAACAAAGGTAATAAAATTTTAGTTATGTTCGAAGAGTTACCAAATTTAGTGTCACTTAGTACACATTACAGACATTTCCAAAACTTCCTACATACCCTAATCCAACACCCCTACAGTGATCCTAACTTTAAATGTTAAGATTTCAGCTCTATCGGTTCACCTTAATCCAAATTTGATACCATTTAGTACACATTAGTACAGATTTCTTGCACACCAAAATCATTTTTCAAGATTCTAGATTGATACCATTTATTCCAAAACTTCCTACATACCTTTTAAAATTCAAATTGTACCCAATTTTGTACCCATAAATATGAATTTCCAAAACTATATCCATATCCCAATGCTACACACCACAGTGACCCTAAATCCAAATTTCAGGATTCCTGCTTTATTGGATCACACAAAATTTAATTTGTAGCAAATTCAGTACACGTTAGTACAAATTCCCAAAACGTTCTACAAAGACCAATTCTACACCCCAACAGTGATCCTAACGTCAATTTCAAGATTCCAGCTCAATCGGTTCACCCAAATTCACATTTAATACCACTTAGTACAAATTTTAACAAAAAATTAAATTGTATCAAATTTAGTTTACATTAGTAGGAATTTCCAAAACTTCCTAAATAGCTCAATTCTACCCAGTGTAACAGTGATCCTAATTCCAAATGTCAAGATTGCAGCTCTATCGGTTCACCTAAATCCGAATTGTGTCAGTTATAGTACGATTTAGTACATTTCGTACACATAAGAAAAAAAAATGAAGAACCTACACTCCGACGAAAAAGTTAATTTCAAATTTCAGGATTCCAGCTTCATTTGTGGCTCCAAAATAAATTTGTACCAAATATGGTACCACATAGTACTTTCGTACAAATAAGTATGTACACGCTTTCACAACCATGTCCTTATACAGATCCTATTTTTCAATCTTAATTCGCATTAAAAATTTTACTTTTTTAGCTCTATCCATTCACATGCTACCAAATTTAGTACATTGTAGTACTTTTCGGATACTTATAGTTCGAATGTCCAAAAAATCCTTTGCTATATTTATTCTACACTCCATCTATGACTCTCATTTTAAATTTAAAAGTTGTAGCCTAACAGTTCGCCAAATACAAATGGTACCACATTTAGTACTTTTCGTACCGTTCTAGTACGAATTTCTAAAAATCCAGCATAATTTGTCACCTTTGGACCAAGAGTGTATTTTGTAAAAGGACCGACTTTCCGGGTACTTGGAAAGTAAACCAATTTTTAAAATTTAGACATTTTGAAGCTTCTGACCGCATTTAGCATTTTGGTTTTTCAAAGGATAAAATATATATTTTAACATAGCCCCGATATAAATGTCCCGCCACATATTTATGTGGTTTTTGTTTGAGAATTCTAGCTGTTTGAAGATTTCTAAACATTTTGCAAATATTTAATTTTTTTAAATAAGCCCTTCTTCAAGGTTTATTATGGTAGCATCGACAGGAATTCTATTAGTTGAAATCAGTATCAGCTCAGACATGGAGCTTTGGAATTGACAGAACTGTCCATTTTCTATCCACTTTTAAGTCCACATTTCAAGATAACAAATTTGAGTTGTCTTTGCTTCTTCAAGATTATTGGTTCCGGCGATAAGTATTTAAGTTGCACTGATCTTCTTGTCGAAAAATTTTATTTCTGTCCACTCCTCAGTTCCTTCTAATACACAAGTTATGACGATTATTTATTTTTATATTCCGTACATCCTCTAACTTCCGATTTTAACAAATTAATACTATATGCAAATACCTCTATAACTACTCCCATTGATCACGATTCATTTCAAATCAATTCAGTTAAATAATTCCAATAATTCCGCCCATAATTTCCCTAATGAACTTCAATAAAATAATAATGAAAAATTAATTACAAACTATTACAACTCAAATAGAAAAATCCAACCTCCTCCCATTATTAAAATACCAAAAATGATAATTTCCATAGAAACTAATTACTACTGAGTGGCTATGAGGTGTTAAACGTAGCTGTAGCCGCATTAGAACGTTTATGAATTTGCTAGCCAGATGCAATCTTCGGGTAATATAGAGAATAACAAAACAAATACTAATTTTCAGAGGGGCATCTATTGGACGACAACAACAATAACAAAACGAAGCACACAAAATTATACCTATGATGAAGGTTAACTCTATTTCAAGTACAATGATGCTTTGGGGGGATCAGTGGTTGGATGAATGGTTGCTTGGATACATATACACGATCATCAGGCGCCTTCTCACCGAACCAGACGGATACAACCGACCAACTGAACAAAAAATTAACTCTAAATGGCAGTTAGACTGGCGTTAGCCATCATTTAGCGATTAGATCAGTAGGTTTAAGTTTTTGCTTAGTTTGTTATTGTTGTTGTTAACTTCTGCAAGCAGATGCTACTGCCCACGGCAGTAAACACGTCCATCATATGTTTTCTCATTTTGCCTTTCAGAAAAATCACAGAAAATAAAGCTGAGCAAAATGAAAACATTATTGTTCGACATGCAAATAACTTCATGATGAATCGTAAATATAATTGGCGTCTCGCCATTAGCACAACATCAATTCATTCATTCAGAAAAAAATTGTTGTTAACTGTTTTGTGGCAGCATTTTTGTTTACTTTAGAACAGTTGTCAAAAAAATCTGACAATAATAGCAGTTTTTTCTATAGGCTTGTATCCGAAAGTTCTTCATAATGTAAATTTCTTGCCATTGCTAACCCAAAGAATATTTGGATGTTGTATTTAGTTTACAGTTCAAGAAGGTATGGACGAAAAAGATGGTCCAGTACTTGAGATTGAAGGGGGATATGTTTTACAAAAATATTTCTCATTCAAAGCTGTTCATTGAAGTAAGAGATACTTGCAAAAAATCATCACGACATAGCTCAAAAACTTGGCTAATGGTAAATTTCTCTTCCTTGGTTCGTAATATTAAGCTGGGGAAAAAGAAATCCATTAGGCCGACCGTCGAAAATTCCGACAAAATCGTAGACTAAAAATCGAACACAAAACTGGATTCAAAAAGAAACTCTATGTTTGGGTGCCACACCTATTAACAGAAAAAAATAGGATGTATCTAATTTCCATCTGCGAAGCCTTTGCCAAACGGAATGAGATTGACGCATTTCTTAAACGGATGGTGTCTGGAGATGAGAAATAGATCACGATACGATAACCCTGTGGGAAAGCGATCGTGTTCAAAGAGCGGTGTTGAGGTGTTTCACCGCTCTTTGAACAGTGCTGAAACCATGACTAACGACCAGGAAGGTTCTGCTATACATTTGGTGGGACTGGGGACTATTTATTATGAGTTGCTTCCATATGGCCAAACGCTAAATTCTGATCTCTACTTTCAACAACTGGACCGTTTGAAGAGGGATGTCGTGACTCGCCAGAAACTTCGAGAGCCTGGTTGGGAAGTTTTAATGCATCTGCCATACAGTCTGGACTTGGCACCAATCAATTATCATATTTTTCTTGAATTGCAAAATATTTTTAATGAAAAAATTGGTATCTACGGAGGATTGTGAAAATCGACTATTAGAGTTATTTGCAAATAGAGAGCATGACTTCTATGTATGATTGGCAACAAATCATACTACAAAACGGTGCATATTTGGCCCAAATCGGACCTTCCGAAGCATGTTAAAATAAGTCATATAAAAACCAGAAAGGAAAGTAGTAAAGTCGGACTGGGCCGACTATATGATACCCTTCACCACTTTGGGTATATTTTACACATGGGCACTTCCACAAAAAGGTAAACCAAAGTCGAAGAATTCGTTTTTTTAAGAGAGATTTTGAAAGTGCAATAATAATGCTTGATATCTCATATTCATATAATGAATTTTAAAAGTTCAAAACATTCACACAATTCGCAGAGTTTTCCCATTATTAGAAGTGATGTCTAAAGTCATGTATATTTGAAGTCGCTATATCAAAGTCGTTTTATACCAAAATTCGTGCAAATCGAAAGATATGTAGGGTCTTTGGTGCACCAATTACCTTAAATCAGATGAAAATACATATGGGAGCTATATCTAAATCTGAACCGATTTTCACGAAACTTGGCAGACATCATTCTCGATCTTATTCATAACTCTGTGCCAAATTTCGTGCACATCAAAAGATTTCCAGGGACTTTAGTCGACTATTTACCTAAAATCGGGCGAAGCTATATATGGGAGCTATATCTAAATCTGAACCGATTTTCACGAAACTTTGCACACATTATTCTATACTTAATTTAGTACGCTGTGCCAAATTTCGTGCAAATCGAAAGATATATAGGGACTTTGGTACATAATTAACCTTAAATCGGACGAAGATATATATGGGAGCCATATCTAAATCTGAACCGATTTTCATGAAACTTTGCAAACATCATTCCAGATCTTATTCATTACGCTGTGCCAAATTTCGTGCAAGTCAAAAGATTTCCAATGACTTTAGTGGACTATTTACCTAAAATCGGGCGAAGCTATATATGGGAGCTATATCTAACTCTAAACCGATTTTCTCAAATCTTTTTACACATCATTCTAGACTTAAATTTAGTACGTTGTGCCAAATTTCGTGCCAATCGAAAGATATATACGGACTTTGGTGCACCATTTACCATAAATCGGACGGAAAATATATGGGAGTTATATCTAAATCTGAATCGATTTTTTCCAATTTCAATAGGGTTCGTCCTTGGGCCAAACAAATGAGCTGTGCCAAATTTCATCCAATTCGGATCGATTTTTCCCAATTTCAATAGGGTTCGTCCTCGGATCATAAATGCGACCTGTACTTTGTTTACAATTTAACATGGACAGACGGACATGCATAAATCGACTTAGAAAGTGATTCTATACATATTCTCAAAAGGAACCATGGGTCTATCTCGATTATTTTTGCCTGTTACAAACATGGGCACAAAGACATAATACCCTGTATCACAGTGTAGTAAAGGGTATAATAATGGAATCTTTTTCCCCAACCTAATATGTAACAAAGGGGTTTTGGAAATTCGAACTATTTGTATCCGAAAAGTACTAAATATGGTACAATTTAAATTTGGAGAAACAATTTCAATTTGTGGAATCCTGTAATTTTAAATTACATTATCATCGACGTGTAGGATTGGAATATGTAGGCAGATTTGTAAATTTGTATTTGTAAATTTGTATTTATAGTACTAGATGGTACTATATTTGGTGCCCGGGCGAATTTGACTTTTTTTACAAATCTGTAAAAATGTTAAACTAATACTAATGTGTTATATGTTTTTGGTACTAGTTTTTATAATTAAGTATCAGAGGACAATAATCAGCCATGAAGTTTTTATATCTGTTGAATAAGTACTAAAATATAGAGCTCTAAACAAAAAGTGCCGAACGTGCCCCAGTCTCCCCTATACTAAATTTGGTACAATTGAATTGAATTTGGGAAATATGATTTCTTTGGATTGTTGAAGTGATAGGTAAGTGGTTTTAAATTTGATGCAATGTGGATTTAGGAGAACCGATCGGGCTGAAATTCTGAAATTGCGAATTAAAATTACTGTTGGAGTAAAGGATTGAGGTGTTTTGGAAATTCGTACTTATGTATATTACATTTGGTAAAATTAGATTTGAGTGAAGCGATCGGTCTGAAATCCTGAAATTGGGAAATATGACTTCTATTGCACCGATATTATTGTGTACTATATGGTAGTAAATTTGGTAAAACTAAGAACCGATCGTACTGAAATCCTATTATTGGGAAATAAGATTTCTATTGGATCTTAATTAATGTGTACTAAATTTGGTAAAACTTGGATTTGGTAGAGCGAATCATGACATATGGAATTAGTTTTGGATATTAGTACTACAAGAGTACAACTGGTTATAAGTGGTACCAAATATAGTATAGAGCTAGATTTCTTTTGGAGTTGGATGTAACTCCTATACATATTATAGTCCGATATTAAGTAAATGATTCACCAAGAGCCCAAAATATGGCCCAGTGGCAAAAAAAAAAGAAAAAAAAAATGAAATCGGTTCCAATTTTGGTACAGCTTCCACATATATTCGTCCGGTTTTAAATAAACGATGCACTAAACTCCTCACGAAATTTTGCACAGTGTTCAAAATTGGGCATATAATGAGCATATAATGGTTATATGTCCAATTTTGAACACTGTTTTGTAAAAATGCAGACATGCTCATAAATGAAACATGCTCCAAATGAAAAATTTAGTATAGGTTGTAGAAAGACAAATTTATTGATTGATCTATGTCTATGAAAATGCGACGTCTGTTAGGATGCATCTGTTGAATATACCCAAAGTGGTGAAGGATACCAAATAGTGGTTTTACTTCTTAATTATTCCAATTAGGAAACAAAAAGGAATATTCTAATATTATTAATAGCCATAAAATGTTTTGGTCGCGTGAAAATGATTTTGAAAGAAGTATATAAGAGCAATGTGCAAAGTAATAATATCAAACGCCCTTAAATGCATACAATTCCATTAAACAATACATATATTATCAAATTTTCCTATACCCATGAACTATTGGTAACCCTGAGATCATATATTACCAAATTTTCCTATACCCACGAACTATCGCTAACCCTGAGATTAATAGTTCAATTTCATAATATTTGTGTCTTATTTTAGATAAAATACTTTAAATACAATCAAATACACAATATTTCAAATACTTCCCATGCATTTATTTATGAAATGAAATGAAATAGGAAACTTCATAGTTAATATAGCTTCTCTAGTGGAGGCTTAGCCAAATGCAATCGAAATTACTATTAACGGCTACCAAATTTAACCAAGGTAATCGATCTACACTGGCAATAACTTTGGGGCATTTTCTTAAGATTCATTATCATCGATCATTGGGTAATGATCGCGACCACCAATTTCAAATGTGATTTATGATGTGCGTGTATGTTTATATATTTTTTTTTTCTAAAAAAAAATATATGAATAAAAAATCTTAAAAGCGAAAACTCAAAGCAAAAAACCTAACATAGGTTCTTAATTTGTTATTACGAAACCAAACAACCAACAAGAGTACAAGAACAACACAGTTGACATTCAATCTGACATTTGGTCATTTAAGTCCAACTTCTTGGTTGTTTGTTTTGTTTGTATTCATGCTTTTTTGTTAAAAAAAAGAAATAAATATATGTACGTACATCGACAATTTATTTGTGACTTTGTATCCGTTGGCAACACACAGATCGTAACTTAAATCAATCAAAACAGTCAGTCGTCAGCAGAGAGGAACAAGAAAAAATAGTAACGCAAATGTCTGTCATCTTGTGGTGTACACGGCAAAAGAATGTTGTAAATGGTCAAAACCCTTTGGCAACAAAGAAGAAGAACAGACCAACAGACCAAAAAAGAACATTGATAGACCCTTGTCTACAATATATTTTACAATTGTGGACATGGGTTATTCCAAGCGTAATCAAAGAGGGTTGTACGCGGCAAATGACGACTATGTATGTGATTATGCTAGACATGCAGACACAGTCATGTCGGAAAATAAGAAAAAGAAGAAAAACGTAATTTTTTGTGATTTACCTTTGACACAGTGGTTTTGCTCCATTTAATGTATTTTGATTATTATAGGGATATTTTTGAACCGAAGTGGCTGCAGTAAGCATTCCGGGTTCTTGCTTCGAAGAACATTTTTAGTATCAGTCCATGTTTAAACATAGACCCATATTAAATTTCCGCACCATTTTAGGCATTTCATAGTCGTAACAGTATTCCATGTTCTTGATGAATACCAAACTTCTCCGCCAAAAATTTTAAATGTATTTCCATTTATTGGTTCTACCCCATTTTCAGTACGCTGAAATTCTTAGCTGAATTTTCCGTACTTGGTATTAAATGTATGTTTTGTATGAACATGAAAATGTAAAATGTTTTGACCTCTCTGATATTCCTAATAGCAGATAATACCAATTGTACTAAAATTAGTACGATTTAGTACTTTTCGTTTAACTTTAGGGCTAATTTCTTAAATCACATCTCTGTTTTTAAATATATTCATCAAGGACCAAAATATAATATTTTTTATGGATTTTGACTACATTTTTTTTCCCAGGACCAATATACCCATAAACAGGGGTGGTCCGTTTGACGAATTTTTAGGTTTTCGACTGTCAAAAAGTTGTAAACGTCGAAAACGTCATATACTTGTATAAAATGTAATAAATGTAGTAAACGTCATTTATTTCAATATTATAACCATATACAGTTATTTTCAGGAATATATATTATTTTTACGTACATCTGACTATTCCTTACTAGTGCTGATAAAAAATTCTGAACTTTTTTGAGAAGAAAATTTTGACATTTTATATGAATTTGAGTAAAGCGTGCGTAATTTTCGAATTGATTAATGGGAATAGCTATCTTGTCAAAAACCTAATGATTTTGGGGGGTTTCCGACGTTTCTGACGTATGTATTATACGTCGGAAATGTATGTCATTTACGTCACTGTTTCTGACGGACCATCTCTGCCCATAAACTACAATTTTTATGAATGTTCGGAAAGTCTTTATGAACTATTTGAAGGTTCTCAGAGTATTTATGGACGGGTCGAAGGTTCAGGGAGGTTTATTATGAAACTTGAAGAGATAGAGGTTTATGTAGTTTTTACCTTCAAGCAAAATGTAGTATTTAAGGAATTCCTAGATGGCGCCCAACGTAGGGGATGATAGATAGATACCAAGCAACGGCTCTGATTGGCTTTAACATGGCGAAGCCCATGCTTATATTGGTCCCTCTTTTATCTCAATTGTAGACACTGACCTCCACTCGTTAACACCTGGGGTAGCTACTTTCATCAAACGTTGAAATTGTGAACTGATATGTGCCGATTCACACTCATAAGAACTATATAAAAATAGTTTAAAGCGTCGGGTTAATTGTCCATACTCGGAAAATCCCTCCTACTATGAAAAAGCAACGCACGTTGTACAGAACATGCGCTGTTTTCGCCATGGCGGATGTACTCAAGAAGTACAAAACCGATATTATTGCCTTACTGGAAATGCGTGCTATGTGATCGACTGAAGTCAATGGTCAATGACATTATTGGACCATACCAATGCGGCTTCAGGCCTGACAAATCCAACA
The DNA here is from genome assembly GCF_032173495.1 of Musca vetustissima. Classification (NCBI taxonomy): domain Eukaryota; kingdom Metazoa; phylum Arthropoda; class Insecta; order Diptera; family Muscidae; genus Musca; species Musca vetustissima. The sequence goes on along the minus strand of NW_026876493.1, from coordinate 47,286 downwards.
CTCTGCGCCATATCCTGGAAAAAACCCACGAAAAACACATCGACACATTTAACCTACACGTCGACTATAAAGCCGCATTCAGCCCCATCCGTTCAGAGGTGTTTAAAGTCATGTCTGCGTTTGGCATTCCTGCAAAATTAATTAGCAGTTAAAGCCTGAATGGATCTTTCAGAGCCTTTAATATCGAACGAGGATTCAGACAAGGTGACAGTTTGTCGAGTGACATGTTTAACATTCTGCTATAAATGGTCATACGAGATGCAAACAGAAATTACACACTGTACTCGCCTCCACCGACGACATCGACATAATGGATCGAACATTGCGAGCGGTAACAGCAACCTTTGAACGAATTGAGAAGGAGTATGCCAACTTGGGACTGGTAGTAAATGGCGGAAAGACCATGCTGATGGTATCAACGCACAAGACGTCCAGTAGACTAGGACCAACTGTGCAACTTGAAAACTGCTGCTTCGAGGTAGTGAACGACCTCGGTACCGCCATAAACAAAACTAATAACATCAGCTTTGAAATCCGGAGGAAAATAGTGTTGGTTAATAGATGATGCTATGGTCTGAGTAAGCAACTCAAAAGCAAGGCCACCTAACGCCAGACCAAACTTACACTCTACAAGACACTGATATTACCCTTGCTGTTGTATGGATCTTAAGCATGGGTACTTGCGCTAGCAGATGAGGCAGCTCTTGGGGTGTTTGAGAGAAAAATTCTCCGTCTATTCTAGAACATGGACATAGTCAGACGGATTGAGCTGCAGCAACTACGATGGCTATGTCATCTTATGAGAATGGATGGAGATGCCCCAGCTCAAAAGGGATTTAAAGCGAGTCAAGTGATGGAAATATCAAGTAGAATACAACATCTCGCAAAATTATCGTTAGTTGACATCATACCAATTGAATCCAAGGTGTGTCTATATTTATTATACGCAGTGTAGAGAAGCTGAAAATCGTCTTTATAGACGATCTAAAGAAGGGCAAGCTGAAGGGCATTTTATATAGGAGCGAGCAGGTCACAAACGACCTGAAAGTTCGTTGAAAGTTAAGGGACTGTTCAGACACTATGTTTTAGACACTTTGTTTTGATAAGCTGAACATTCATGGAGTCTTTATAGGCATGATGGGTCAATTGAAGCTTCTTTCGTAAGTGAAAGACAGTATTTATAGAATTTCTAGATGGCGCCCAATGAGAGACATTTTCAATATACTAACGTATTCCTCAAATGAATATATTTTAATAAACTTTAGATGGCGTACCATTTGAGACTTTTCTTTTAAAAATCCATACCGCCATGCAAAGGTGAATGAAAGTTCCAGGTTACCAGGTAAGAGCCTCTCAATTTTGTCCATGGACAATTTCTTTTTTTCCTATAAATCACATCGGAAATTTAAATTGTTTATTATACCGGAAGTAATGTCCCAATCCTCTTTATATTAGATATATTCAAACTGGTTGAATGCCTACAGGTCCCATTATTGAAGTCAATCAAGGGTTGATTTTTAAGGCTGGTATTTCGATGAGGCATTACATATAAATCATTGAGGAAAGGATCAAAGTTGGATGGGCCGATATGCTCCTAACCTCAAAGAGATTTTAACATGCATACGTAAATGCAAACTTTCCTGTGGATCGGCAGAGTTTATATGAGACAATTTTTGAGAGAACTTTTATATTTTGTTTTGCAAAATAGTCAGGCTTAATCCCAGTTTGTTGTTTTTATAAAAAAACAACTATTTATTAGTGGGGAATGTATGTCAACAAACTGGGATTAAGCCTGACTATTTTGCAAAAACAAAATACAAATGGTATCCCAAATAACCCGCCAAACACTACTGAGAACTTTTATATGTAAATCATAACGATTCTCACGAAATTTAATAGAGATTGTTCTGGGCATTGGTCAGTCACCATGATGCCAAGGCGATAAACCCACTGTGCCACTATTCACAAAAAAGACAACATGACTTTGGTTTAGTCAGCAATCATCGTCATCAGCAAGAACAGTAATTGTCTTTATTCGAACATGAGCATTTGTTTATGCGTTTCCTTTTCGGCTTCTTCTTGAGGTTTTTTTTTGGTTCTTCTTCTTCGCCATCATGTCTTCAGATGTGCGCTTTGGTCAGCAACCACGAAGAGAAACCATTTCAGTTTGACCAGTTGCTGCGGCATTGCTGTGCGTCCTTATTGTGGTTACAATAAATATTTGTGTTGTAACGATAATAAATTTTAAAGACTTTCTTGGCATCTGGCCTCCGCTTTCCTCTCCACATCTTGGGGAGAGGAGAATGCAAGCAATGTAATTTATATTAACGCAATGATGTTTGTGGTAGATTTATTTTTGTTAAAAAGGGTTGTGAAAAATGATATCTGACTTGTACTATTGAATAGTACGAAAAATTTTAGCAGATACAGGTCCATGTTTTGACATAGCCTGAACAATGTTTAGTTTATTGATTGTCCTGGGATCAATTTTCAACCAAAGGGGACGTTATTTGACATTCCAAGTACATGGTGGGTAAAAGACATATTCGTAGAAAATATGTGGAACTTGACCCCATATAAAGACCTTAAGCGATTTTAAATATTTTGATGGTCTTGGCGCAGTTTAAACAGAATTGGACTTTTGGGTTCCCGATGGACAGAAACATATTTCATTGTGGGTACATGTTTTCATATAGCTTCATATAAAAATTCCGTTCAATTTTCGCTATGTTGCAGATCCCAGCCGAACTTTCCCAAACAAATTGATACGTCGTTTTCTCCGAGGATAAAAAACCTGCCAGATAATTTCAATTTAGGCCCATATTTTGACATAGCTTCCAGTAGCCAAGACCGATGATGGAGGTTCGACTCAGAGGGACTTCACGACGTTTTTACTTCTTTTTTGAATTTTTCTTTAAAACTAATTCATTTTTTTATAACCCTTTTAGAGGGGACTCTAACCACCCCATCATTAATGTGCAACAAAGATGTTGTGATGCCACTGTTGCTTTGTCCGTACTTTTTTGTCCATGCTGCTGATTTCTGCAATGACGACTTGAATTTGGTCAACAACAAATCTTCAGTTTTTTGCCATTGTGTGATGAGTCAAATAGCCAACGAAGAAAAAGTTCAACATCTAAGCCAATAAAGGTAATTTGGCCACAAACAAAAAAAGTTGAATATGCAACAAAATTGACCGAATAAGCCCAGAAGAGGAGCTATCTAGCCGCTTCCATTTTTTCTCTGTAGTTTTCGATTGCCGGTAATGATATGCTTTTGAAAAACAAATCTCAGTCTTCAAGCGTTCTGACGTTGTAACCATCTTGGCCATTCGGCATCGGCATGGTATAATTCTCTCCTTTGGTTATTGGCCTTGAAGAAGTAATGCAAAGAAAAAGAGGTCATTGTCATGGCAGCATTACAACTTTAACCATGACCATGATTGTTGTGTCATTACGCTGATGATGGTAATGTTGGTTGGTTAGTTGGTAGGCTGGTCGGCTGACTGACTGGTTGGTTGTTCGTTTGGTCGGTTGGTTAGTTTTGGTTGTATAACGTTGTTGTTGTTGGTTGTGCTATAACCAAATATATCACCACCAAACCAAAGAAGGAGTTAGGGAAGACACTTTGTTGTTGATGTTTGCTCGGCATGGAAGTAAGCCATGTCCATTTCATGTTCCAAATGAATGGTTGTTGTTTGTGTTGTTGCAGTTTTGGTTTTCTTTTTGTTCGTAGCATTTTATTAAAAAGGGAAATCATTTGAGATTACATTTACCATATCATTTTCTTTTGTCCAAAGTAGGCGGTTAGAATGATGTGGAGTGGAAATCCTGAAAAGGGGTTTCAAGTTTATTAAAGAGTTTAAATTTTAGGAAAATATAAATCCTAAATTTCAAAAAAATATTTAAGTTTTAAATTGATCAAAATCCCCTCAAGGTCTCCCACAAAAGGTCCACATTTTGAATACATTTAAATTTCATATGAAGCGAATAGAGTATCCGATTTGAAAAAAATTTTACTAATTTTTTTAGGTCATGGAATGATACTTTTTTAGTTGTTTAAGAATATTTTTAAGGACCAACATAGATGTTGGCATACATTTTTATAGAATATGTTTTAATAATTTTAACGGATTTTTTCAATAGACATAGCCTACGATTTTTACGGAATTTTCGCTAAGCATTTTAAAAATGGCAAAATTATAAATAAGCATGGATTTTAAAGGATATTTTCTAGGATCAGCACTGTTATAATCCTTTATTTTTTAAAGAATATGTTATAAGGCCCATCGGAAAGCTTTAACATATGTTTATGCACCGAATTAAGGGAATATTTTTGAAGAGTTAAAGGATCTGGAAAACTGTATAGTCGCGTCGAAGGTTCAGGCTGTCTTTATAGACGATCCTGGAAGATATTAACCGCGAGCTAAAAGGCTCCATAAAGAGAAGCTGAAAAGTGTATTTACAGACGAGAATAGTTTTATAGAATAGGTTCTTATAGAGGAGCTGAAGAGTTTTCGAAGACCTGAAGTTCTTTAAAGGACCGGGTAATGTTTATAGACATAAAGTGGGTCTCTGGGTCTGAATGGATATTTATAGAACTGCTGAAGGATAGGAGAATATTTATTGTTTAGTAGAACATTCAAGGAAAGACCCTGGTAGTATTTATAGTATTTTCAGGTCAATTGAAGCTTCAAAAATATCCAGGGAATCTTTAGGGACTAATTGAATATTCACGAGCTAAAGATCCTGAGAACCATTATACACGAATTGAAGAGCTGAAACTGAAAAACATATTTGTAGATGAGCTGAAGTCTAGAGGGTCTTCGCAGTCGACCAGAAATTTGTTTGAATGTTTAGTGAATGTCTGACGGAAGTCTATGTGGGTATTTATAAATAGAACAGCTGAAGGATCACAGAGTCTTCATCGATAAGCTGAACAACTAGGGAGATTTTATAGACACTCTGAGAGCTCCAAGAGCTCTAGGTCAATTGAAGCTCCAGAAATGTTCTTGGAGTCTTTATAGACTAGTTGAAGGTTCGCGGAGTATTTACAGAAAATGGGAAGGAAGTTCATAGATGCTTTAGTAGGAAAACTGAAGAGTTGTAGTACACATGGGGTAACATTTAGTACTTTTTCGTAAAGGTTTTCAAAACCCATTATTTTCCAGTTTCTATTCACTGAAAAATTTAAACTAGCAGACGCCGACGACATCGACATAATGGGTCGAACATTGCGAGCGGTAACAGCCACCTTTGAACGAATTGAGAAGGTGTCTGCCAAAGTGAGGCTGGCGGCAAATAGCGAAAAGACCAAGCTGATGGTATCAACGCACAAGACGTCCCGTAGACTCGGATCAACTGTGGAACTTGAAAACTACAGCTTCGAGGTAGTATACGATTTTATATATCTCGGTACCGCCATAAACAAAACTAATAACATCAGCTATGAAATCCTGAGTAAGAAACTCAAAAGCAAGGCCACCTCCCGCCAGACCAAACTCACACTCTACAAGACGCTGATACTACCCGTGCTATTATATGGATCTGAAGCATGGGTACTAGCGCAAGCAGATGAGAAAGTTCTTGGAGTGTTTGAGAGAAAAATTCTCCGGAAGATCTATGGCCCGATCTGCGTCGATTGTGAATATCGCCGTCGAATGAACCATAAGTTGTACCATCTATTCTCAGACATCAACATAGTCAGGCGGATCGAACTACAGCGATTACGTAGGCTAGGCCATCTTGTGAGAATGGATGAAGATGCCCCAGCTCAAAAGGCATATAAAAACGAGCCAAGTGATGGTTCACGCAGAAGGGGAATGCCACGAATCCCATAGAACGATCAAGTAGAAGACAACATATCGGAAAATGGTATTTCCAATTGGATGAGATGCACACAAGACCGACGCGCCTGGAAATCTTTTTTAAGTTCGGCTTATGAAACAACTATTCTGCCATAAGCCAACTAAGTAAGTAATCTACTCTATTAATAGGAGAAATGTTGTATTTCGAAAGGTCTTACTTTTCGAACTTAATCAAGGTTCGTATAACTTCAGGGATGTGCAGGGTGTCTACAGACAAATTTACTATAAACTTTCAACACAAGTGAAAGGCAGTATTTAAAGACTTTCTTGATGGCGCCCAACGCGTTTTTCTTTAATGATTATGTTTAAGGATAAGAATTTTTTATTAATATTTTTAAGGATCTGCTTGAATTTCTTTCAAAGAATATTTTTAAGGACCAACAGAGCGTGGATTTTTTATGGAATATTTTTAAGGATCAGCAGGGTCCGTCTGGCTTTTGAAATCGCGATAGAGCTATTAGGGTGTATTGTATTGTTATTGAAATGAGGTATGTCGGTGCATGTTTTAATATAGCCACATATAACGTAGTACAAAATGAAAAAATTCGCTATTGCAAACATAAATTTACTGTGAAAAAAATTCATTTCGGGCCCCCGGGCCGCCCCCTGCGTACGTCCTGGCCCCCGTATAAGGGAATTTTCGTTCTCATTGGGTGTGAAATATTTCTACCAAAAAATTAATATGGCATAGTCCCCCAATTTTGAAAATGTTCAATATAAAAATTTTCCAATCATGCTCACAATTTTCAAATCAGCCTCGTATAATTCTACCTACATTTACATCGATGGTCCTCTCTACAGTACCTATCTATGATAGCAATTAGTAATTAAAGTTAAGTTGCAAAGTGTTTTACTTGGATTGTTTTTTTTTGTCTTCGCAGTTTAAATTGTCCGCAGCCATGATGTTGGGCTTCTGTGTACATACAACAAAAGCAAATCAACAACAACTATTGTCCCTTCAAGGTGGAGGTTGCAAAGGAAAACTATGAGATTTCTTGGTTTTGTTTTCGCTATCCACATATGGGATACGTTTGGTGGACCTAAGCTACGAAAAAGTTTTTTGTTGTTGTACTCGATTCGCATTAATTGAAATTTACATTTACGCGTTTCTTTTGGGAAAACAGCAGCAGCAAAAAGTTGCAACTACGGAATGATATTCGTTGCAAGCTTTGTTTTTTTTCTTCTTTGTTGCCCAGTTTATTTTTCTTTTGGGAAACTATGGGGTGCCATCCACTGATGATAGCTTGTCGCAAAAATGCTAGTTACTGGTCTAATGTTCTTTTTCCACACCATGTCATCTATACATGGTCGTGAATGTGGTGTCGTTGTTTTTCTCGTCTTCTTCTTTAGAGGTGATTGTTAAGATAAATTAAACCTTTACACTTGGCTTGCTTTTTTCTTCTTTCATCCAGCTTTTGTTTTTCTTGTCTTGATCTATTCCATCCCGGTTTTCATGGAGGCAGACTATGGGTTTTAGCTTCTTTTAATGTTTTCCTTAATTCTCGTCATTTTCGTTTGCCGCTTCTGTTGCTGGGAACTTGTAATTTTTTTCTGTAGCTGTTGTTGTTCTTTGGGGTTCTTTTTGTTTTCAAGCCTTAATTATCGGCCAGTTTTGTTGATAGTGAAGGCATTTGTTAAGTGTTTTGCATATTTCACGCTTATTTTCATCATCATTATCATCGGTATTGTTGTTGTCGTCGTCGATGCTGCTGTTCTTGTTGTGCCGGTGCATTTTTCGGTCCATTAAGAATTGGTTATAGCCGCTGCTGCTGTTTTTGGTGCTAAAATGCCATAAAACGCTTAAAAAGTGTTCTCCTTGTTCTTTGGCAAAAGCGAAGAATTTCTGCCTTTAAAATAAATCATTTTCGAGATCATAAATTATAATGAAGTCGGTTGAAAAAAAAAAACAAGAGGAAGGAATTGCAATAACATGACAAATGATGTGTGTACATTTTTTTATCTTAGAATGTCGTTTATTTTTAATTTAAGGAAGCACACAAAACATGCATATAATCATGTTCGGAAATTGCAAATTATTTTTGGAACTAAGAAAATGTACATAAAGATACTAGTAATACAAGTTATACTAATGGATATCCCGTACTGTTTTGGGATAAAACAAAAAAAAATAATAATAATAATTCGTTGTTAATGGGGTGAGTATCAAAATACCTATTGGTTGGGACTCTGAAGTTATTATATACTTTGAGAAAATTAAATTCCAAATTACAGATTCATGTTGGGAAATTCAGCTTGGAACTTTAATTTTACGCTGCGGAGCGGGAGTTTTTTTTTACAGAGGATATGTCGGAACATGAACCTTTATTGAATATTTTCTTCAATAATTTTATCACCTTCCAAAAACCAGGATACTACTCATGCCCAATTTCAGACCCATTCTTTTGAAACTACGAAATATATATTTTTTTTAAGCCAAGATTTTGGACTTATATGTTTTAAAAATCCGAGAACTGTATGCCACGCCACTCTCAACCCAGAGGCCACCTCCCCATAACGTGTAGAGAAAATTTGTTCCATAATTTCAGCTTAAAAAAGATTTACAGGTGCGTCGGTCTTGTGCGTAGCTCATCCAATTTAAAAGATCATGTTCCGAGATGTTGTCTTCCCTTTGATCTTTCCATTGAATTCGCGGCCTTCCTCTTCTACGTGAACCATCATTTGGCTCGCTTTTATAAATCTTTTGAGCTGACCTACCCAACGTAGTCGCTGCAGCTCGATACGTCTGACTATTTCGATGTCTGAGAATAGATGGTGCAACTCATGGTTCATCGTCTACGCTGATCGGCCCCTAGATCTTTCAAAGAATTTTTTTCTCAAACAATCCAAGAGATGCCTCATCTGCTTGTCCATACTTCTATCTTGTAGATTGTAAGTTTGGTCTGGCGAGAGGTGGCCTTGTTTCTAAATTGCTTACTTAGACCATATTAGCATCTGTAGGTCAACACTACTCCCATCCGAATTTCAAAACTGATGTCAATAATTTATAGCGGTTCCAAGGTATATGAAATCTTTGACTACATCGAAGCTGTAGTTCTAAAGTTCCACAGTTGGTCCGAATCTCCTGGACGTCTGCGCGTTGGTATCATCAGCTTGGTCTTCCTGCCATTTACTGACAGATCCACTTAAGCAGACTCCTGCTCAATTTGTTCAAAGGTGGTTGTAACTGCTCGCAATGTTTTATCCATTGTGTCTGTGTCAACGGGGTAGGCGAGTAAAATGTGTTGTTTGGTGTATAGAGTGCCATTTCTGTTCATCTTTGCGTCTCGTATGACCTTTTCCAACAGGATGTTAAAAACATCATGCTACAAACTTTCAGCTTGTCTGAATCCCCGCCGGTATTAAAGCGCTCCGAGAGGTCCCTTCTGATTTTAACTGCTGACCTTGTGCCAGTTAAAGTTATCCTGCATAGCCGAATTAATTTTGCAGGAATGCCAAACGCAGACATGACTTTAAACATCTCTGAACGGATAGGGCTGTCGAATGCGGCTTTATAGTCGACGTGGGTCTTTTGCAGGATTTGGAGCAGGGAGGCCAATTGTGGATTTGCCAAGCCTGAACCATTGGCTTCAGTCGTTCACACTTTACGCTGGATATCACTTCATATGTGATGGGAAGGAGACTAATTCCTCTATAGTTGGCACATATCGCCTTGTCTCCTTTTTGGTGTACGGGAGACAGGATGCTGAGGATCCAGTCATTGACCATGCATTTCTCTAGCCAGATTGTACTAATCAGGTGCATGCTCCTGACCAGCATCTTACCACCGGTCTTGGTAAGCTGGTAATCCATCGGCACCTGCTGCCAATTAATTGGTATTTTGATCTCATCTTGACTATACCTCATCTCATCTCATCTTCTATACCGTTCCTTCCAAATCGTTCTTCGTTTCGTTCTTCATCTCTACTGGAAGATGTTCCTGCACCAAAGCCTTCGGTTTGGGGTTTTACTCGTTGGTAAAAATTCCGGACTTCGTTCTGACTCCTGTACATCTCGATTTGCTCCCACTCCCGTTTTTCTTGTTCTTTCTTCTTTTTTCTGAAAATATGTTTATCCACTCTCGTTTTCTCCCGATGAATCTCCCTCGCTTTACGAGGGGTTTACCTAAAATCTACGTTTTTCACCTCAGTAGCATTATGACACTCCTCATCGTACCATGGGTTTCTTGATGATGGTTTTTTGAATTTTCCGACGGATTTTTGCATTAAAATCTCCAAGCACAATTTTAATGTCATGGCCCGGGCAGCGGTCATATTCTGTATTAGGCGCTCGTAAAACATGTATTTGGTCTGTTCATATTCGCTTCCGTCGGAGCATGGGCGCAAATGTAGAAGAACTTCGTTTCTATAGCAATTCACCCATCTACTGGAGTGAATCTGGAGACGAGGTCTTATATTCTCTTGTTAACCATAAATCCGCAGCCAAATTCATAAGTGCACGATCGTCTCATTTACTTACGCATGTTCCTTTCCATCGCATTTCCTGTAGATAGGAATATCGGCATTGTACTTTTTGAGTACATCCGCCAAAGCTAAAAATGCGCCTTTTCTGTACAACGTGCGCACATTCCAAGTGCATATTCGCAGATCGTGGTCCTTTATACGTTTGCGGGGTTGTCAACATTAGGGGGGTTTGATTTTCTTTGTCTTTGCTTTTTTATAGTAAGTTGGGTTTTCCGAGAGTGGGCAACTAACCCGACGCCTCAACCCATTTTTTTATTGTTCTTATGAGTGAACCCGCGGCACATATCAGCTCTCTATTACAACGGAAAATAGCTACCCCAGGTGACACAGCGGGGATGACAGTGTCCATAATTGAGATGAAAGAGCGACCAAGATAAGCCTGGGCTTCACCATGTTAAATCCAATCAGAGCTGTTGCATGGTTCACCATCACCCTACGCCACCCTCATGCTTTCATTAATATTATATGTGTGTGTGAGCATCATTGGAGGCCATTCTCCCCCCTAAAAATTTAATAATGCGTTTACCTATGAATTTTTATTACAATTTACCAGCACGCCATTCTCACACCTTCCTCATAAACTATGCCTCACCAAAGTGCGTAAAAATCTTAGAGTGTGTGAGCTTTTTTAATTACAGTATAGTTGAAATTACAAACATTTTATCTAAAAAAAAATCTAAACTTTAGATACCGACATAAAAATGTAATGAAATAGTCGTTCTTTTCTCTCTATTATTCCAAGCCAATGTTGGTATACACTTGACAATGACTTCTTTTTGGCGTGTTCAAAAAACAATTATGATCCAAAGATAACAAGACCTGGCGGGCTGGCATAACATTCGCAGGCCTAATATGTATGAGTTGGAAAATAAGAAAAAAAAGAAGGAAATGTTGCGCATGCGCATGCAACATTAATAAAAAACGCTAGACGCATAAATGTAAGGTCTAGGTTCAGATTCTTTTTTTTTCCAGTTAAGATGTATTTTTGTGATAATATAGGCCTTTTATTTTCTACAAGCAAGAATGAAATGCAGTTTGCAAGAAAAGTTTGTAGACATTTAACATGCAATATGCTAACCATAAATATCACACACTCACACATTAATATGCATGTGTTGTTAAATTTACATGTGACTTTTATAAGTCTGTGTTGTGGTTTCTTGTTATTTTTTACCATCGTAGCTTCTACTAGAATTGAATGTTTCTTAATTGCGCATAATTTAATAAATATGTAAATAAATACAAACATATATAATAGAGTTTAAAAAATAAAGGGGCAGGGGGAGAATTAATAAGTCAAGAAGTCTATACAAAATTAAATAATTTTATAATGAATATGGGAATTTAAAAATGTATTTAAAAAAAAATAAATATTTTCAAATTCCAATTTGTATTTTTAAATTTCCTAAAACTGTTTTACCACCCTTCGTTATTAAAAAATTCAATTTTATATAAACTACCATCACAAATGTCAAGATCATCTCAGGCCGTCTGAAACATTTTGACAATAGCCATTCATTCATTGCGAACGCCATGTCTCGGAGATTGTTGCATTCTGAGCTGCATAACAAATGCAGTTTGTTTACAGCACAGACACAGACACACACACACATTCACGCTCACCCTACATTTGGTGCTAGACATTGCAACGCTATGGCATGAGAAATGTTACCATTTGTATTAAGAAATTCCATTGTTGTTGGCATTATGATTTTGTTAAGTCAAATAGAATAATTAAAATTGTATTGTGCGTGCAGATAATTGCAAAGTTTTAATTTAAATTGTTAAGCAGCATTATCAACATTTATATGTAGGCTCAACACGAACAAATGTTTTTAAGAGGCAGATTCAGATTTTATAGCTTTAGAAGATAACTGGTATAATTTCAGGGGATAATAATTTCATACATTCTTGTATTTAATTTTGGATTCATAACGCTGTATTTTAAAAACGTTTTCGTTGCAACGCCCTTCATACGCGAAATAAGTAATTTACTCTAGGTGTCGTGAGGGCCTTCTATTTAATGGTCACAATATCATGCATTTTCATTTGGCAAGCAAACAATTACGCTTACTTCGGCTGATATATTTTGAAAATTCATGGACATGTTAACCTTCTTAAAAAAATCATAAGTTACGTAGACAGCGAACCCAAACATCGTTTGTGGAATATTGCACTGTTGAATAAAATGAGGACTACTTTCGATAATTTTTTATTTATACTTGGTACTCATAACTCATTTACCAACAAACTGTAGGCCCTAAATTAGTTTGAAATAAATCATTAAATAAAAATTAACCAGTAAGGAAAGTAGTAAAGTCGGACTGGGCATATGTATCTTTACAGAATTTTCGTGCAAATCGAATTATATATAGGGACTTTGGTTCCCCATTTACCTTAAATCGGACGAAAATATATACGGGAGCTATAGCTAAATCTGGACCGATTTTCGCGAAACTTAGCACGCATCATTCTAGACTTAATTCAGTACACTGTGCCAAATTGCATGCAAATCGAAAGGTATATAGGAACTTTGGTGCACCATTTACATAGAATCGGACATAACTATATATGGGAGCTATATTTAAATCTGAAACGATTTTCTCAAAACTTGGCACACATCATTCTGCGCCTAATTCAGAACTCTATGCCAAATTTCATGCAAATCGAATGATATATAGGGACTTTGGTGCACCATTTATCTTAAATCGGAGGAAACTATATATGGGAGCTATATCTAAATCTGAACCGCATTCCAAACTGTACTACATTCGCAGGCCAATTGTAGTACAGTTTAGTACTTTTTGGATACTTATAGTTCGTATTTTCAAAAATACGGCCCTGATTCCAAATTTAAGAGATATAGTTTTGCCGAACACAAATGGCGCCTTTCTAGTACAAATTTCCAATCACCTAAGAGTTACCATCGCCCTAAATGTGAAGAATCCAACTTCAGCCGTTTCGTATGGATTTTGATTACATAAATGCCATATACACGGTCTTTTTGTACACGGTTTTGATATAACACGGTTTGAAAATTGAATATTTTTAATGTTTTATACGATTTTATTCCATTTAGCATGATTTGAAATTTTATGTACTTAATTTTTTTGTCAAATTTAATTTTTGCGAAGTATGTCCATATCACAAAAAAGTATTTATGAAAGGAAAAAGTCTGAAACCATCGATAGTATCGATAGCTTGCGAACACTAGCTTAAAGATTTAAGTGAATTCCCCTTTAGCGCGTACAAACAATTTTTACTAGTCAAAGCAAATGTGAATAGCACTAATTTAGGGGAATTCCCTATATGTATAAGATCAATGTCTTTTCTTACACGGTTTTTTTTACACGGTTTCTTCTAGAACAAATCTACCGTGTAAAAACAGACTTAGGTTTATACATTATTACGATATTCAATAATGGTCCCTAGAAGATACTCTCTTCGATATCAAGTTTGTTGACGAATACTAAACTTTTGCGATATTATTGCACTATGAGACAAAATTGAGGTCATGGTCTGGGGGTGGAAATGTCCTCCTTAATTTATTGAACCATTTATTGAATTACCACAATACTCTACAATAATGTTGCTCATAAGATTTTATGTCGGGTCTTCAAAGACGATAAATCGATATTTTAACGATTTAATGATCTTTTCACAATTTTACTCGTGTCATGTCACTTAAACCCTATATTCAGTACAAATTGGTATACCCTTCACATAGTTTTGTAACAGCCAAAAGTATCGAAATAGACCCATGGTTTCTTTTGAGAATATGCATAGAATCACTTTCTGAGTCGATTTATGCGTGTACGTCCGTCTGTCTGTCGTCCATGTATTTTTGTGAACAGGTCGCATTTATGATCTGAATTGAATAAAATTTGGCACAGGTCACATATTTGGCCAAGGAGAAATCCTATTGAAATTGGAGAAAATCGGTTCATATTTAGATACAACTCACATATATAGTTTTGTCCGATTTTATGTAAATGGAGCACCATACAGTCAATGTTTTCCGATAGAGACAAAATTTAGCATACCGTATTGAAGTTATTACAGGTTGACATCCATGAAGTTTTGCTGAATTAGGATCAGATTTAGATATAACTCACATATATATTTTCGTCCAATGTTTGTTTTATATTCACGAAATTTAGCAGCGGGTATAGAATTTAGTCTGGAATGCTTTGGTTAAGTTTGAAATTGGTTCAGATTTAAGAATAGCTCACATATATAGATCCTGTTCTATTTGCAAGATATTTTGGTGGAAATGGAGGAGCCTATGTCTGCTCACTTTACAAAGCGTATTGGATTGAAGACGTTTTAGGATTAGATATATCTTCTAAATATATTTATACCCTTCACCACACTGTGGTACAGGCTATTATGTCTTTGTGCATATGTTTGTAACAGGCAAAAGGAAACGAGATAGACACATGGTTCCTTTTGAGAATATGCATAGAATCACTTTCTAAGACGATTTATGCATGTCCGTCCGTCTGTCCGTCTGTCTGTCTGTCTGTCTGTGCATGTTAAATTGTAAACAAAGTACAGGTCGCATTTGTGATCCGAATTGAATGAAATTTAGCATAGGTCACTTATTCGCCCAAGGACGAACCCTATTGAAATTGGGAAAAATCGGTTCAGATTTAGATATAGCTCCCATATATATATTTAACCGATTTAATGTAAACGGTCCCTATATATATTTCGATTTGCACGAAATTTGGTACAGCCTAATCATATAGGTCTAGAATTATGTCTGCCAAGTTTCGTGAAAATCGGTCCAGATTTAGATATAGATCCCATATATAGTATCGTCCGATTTAATGTAAATGGTGCACCAAAGTCCCTATATAACTTTCGATTTGCACGAAATTTGGCATAACGTACTGAATTAAGCCTAGAGTGATATCTGCCAAGTTTCGAGAAAATCGGTTCAGATTTAGATATAGCTCCCATATATAGTTTCGTCCGATTTCATGTAAATGGTGCCCAAAGTCCCTATATATCTTTCGATTTGCACGAAATTTGGCATAACGTACTGAATTGAGCCTAGAATGATGTCAGCCAAGTTGCGTGAAAATCGGTCCAGATTTAGATATAGCTCCCATATATAGTTTCGTTCGATTTTATGTAAATGGTGCACAAAAGTCCACATATATCTTGCGATTTGCACGAAATTTGGCACAACGTACAGAATTGTGTCCAGAATGATGTCTGCCAAGTTTCGTGAAAATCGGTCAAGATTTAGATATAGCTCCCATATATAGTTTCGTCCGATTTCATGTAAATGGTCCACCAAAGACCCTATATATCCTTCGATTTGCACGAAATTTGACATAACGTACTGAAATGAGCCTAGAGAGATGTCTGCCAAGTTTCGAGAAAATCGGTAGCTCCCATATATAGTTTCGTCCGATTTCATGTAAATGGTGCACCAATGTCGCTATATATCTTTCGATTTGCACGAAATTTGGCATAACGTACTGAATTGAGCCTAGAGTGATGTCTGCCTTGTTTCGTGAAAATCGGTCCAGATTTAGATATAGCTCCCTTTTATTATAGATTGATTTTAAGTAATTGACGCACCAAGGAACCAATAGGCTGATAGGAACAAAACGTTATGAAATTAGTATAACTTAACCTGTGACATATTTGTTTGAAATCGCTTAATATTTGGATAGAGCTTCCATATATATTTTCGCCCGATTTCAAGCAAATTGGGCATCAAACTCCTCATGTAGTCAGATTGACATCAAATTTTGCACATCTTACAAAATTGAGCATAGAATTACGTAATTGAGTTTTCTAGAAGTACAGACATAGCCCAACGGATGACCTATTTATATTTGTTTGAAGTCGATTTACATACTTTATGGATAGATCTAGGTAGTTTCACATTTAGATAAATATCACATTTTTTCATCCAATTTCATGTTAATAGTCCTGTTTAATAAACCCATAGTGGTGAAGGGTATCATATAGTCGGCCCCGTCCGACTTTACTACTTTCCTTACTGGTTTTATCTGATTTCATCAAAATTATGCACCAAGTATCTGAAGTTTGTCCGCTTAGGACGAATTAGTGCACAACGTACCAAACATAGAATAACGTGTATTGAATGTTGTGTCGAGATAAATTTCGGATAGCGCACTATGTTACAGCATGGTGGATGCCACGGTTGCTCAAATTGGTCCATGTATATATAGAGGACTTATACATGTTTTGTTCGATGATTGACATTCAATTTTTCATAAATTTCAGACTGGTATGGGTTGTTTTAATTTAGTTCATATATTTATAAACTTCTCGCAGTTAATTTCGTCCGATTCTATTTCAATGGTCCTCCAAAGATGCTACGTCTATTCTATCTATTATACATATGAGCATCTCTTAAATGTACCCAAAGTGGTGAAGGGTACGATATAGTCGGCCCCGTCCGACTTTTGAATTTTCCTTACTGGCTTATTATAAAAATTGTCAGATTCGTCTAAATTATTTACTAAAAACACATATAGTTATGATAAATACGACAAAACACAAATTTCGGGCCTCTAAATATTAATCAAGCACCATTAGGTTTATGCCTTATAGGCTTCATATCGACTTGTATTTCGATAGGATTCGACAGCAGGGATGCAAAAGTTGGTACAATTGTACTAATTTTAGCACTATTTGGAAGTCAAAAATACAATAGCACCCCAATGACATATTTAGCACTATTTCTAAATTGTATCAAATTTCTCTCATTTTCATGTTGTTTTTAAATACTCAACAACTCGATGCTTTCACTTCAAGAAGTTATTGAAACAATTTTAGCGCAGTGGGAATCTTTTCAATATTATTTTACAATCAATGATTTCGAAGCTGATTCCCAGAATTTAAGTCTCAATTCTATTATTTCAGAATTTCCAAACCCTGTGGTACAAAATGAAAAAAATCGCTGTGGCAAACATAAATTAACTGTGAAAAAAAAAATCATTTCATACGTACGTCCCTGATATGATATTTTCGTCTTATTTTACGTAAATAGTTCACCGAGGAGCCTACGTATACACGATATAAAGTTGTGGACGGCGCTTTGTGATGCAGCATACCAAATATACATACATAATTTTGCTAGGTTTAATACAAATGGTACACCAAAGAATCCAAGTCTCTCGATTGAATGGTATGTCTATGGGGTTTTGTAATATCTATGTAAATCATACATTTAATTTTGCCCGTTTCCATTTCTAAGGTCCTCTAAAGATGATATGTTTGTTTTATCTACAGGATATTGTATATATTAGCGCCTCTTGTATGTACCTATAGTGGTGAAGGGTATCATTTAGTCGGACCCGTCCGACTTTTGAACTTTCCTTACTGGTTATTGTTATATTTGGTCTTACAATAGTACAACAATTTTAAATAATATCAAATTAGAAAAGCAGTCTGAGGATTCCAGAATGAATGTAGAAATTATTAAGTCTTTCAAAAACGACAATATATGCTCTTGTTGGTCAAAGGTGGCTGAAGTG
Organism: Musca vetustissima; assembly: GCF_032173495.1. NCBI lineage: Eukaryota > Metazoa > Arthropoda > Insecta > Diptera > Muscidae > Musca > Musca vetustissima. Next base: position 29,413 of record NW_026876493.1, on the reverse strand, counting down.
AAAAATTAACTAAACGAAGATATGTTTCCTTATATATCAAAAAAAAAAAATCATCTACAAATATAGAATAGGTATTTTCATATCAAAATATAATTAAAACCAAAGAAAGGAACAGACTACATGCTTCGACTGTTTCAAATCTTCTCCAAACAAAGAATTTGTTGAAGTCGTGCTGCTAACGATACATTAGAATATGTTGCAAAAATGTTGTACTTAATAGATCATTTTATTTCGATTTAAAACCGAATAAAAACAATATTTATATGTAAGACTTATAAGTACGTAGAACAAATGAATTAGTATGAACCTTTTTGTTAATCTGTAAGTGTTCATCTTATCTATGTGTATATAAAAATGAATTCTTTATGTATGTTTTTATTAATTGTAATAACAGTAAAATTTTTATTAAACAATATATAAAAAGTACAATCGGACTGAAAAAAGTACACTTTTTATTGAAAGCTAGTACAATTTGAATAATATCATTTCGCATCCCTGTTCGACAGGTCTAGAAAAGTCTTGTTTCTAGAGGTGGATATGTATCTAGTATACCACATTTTGTTATTTACTTGTTTAGAAATTATCGGAATTAAAGAGAAGTGACCATGTGCTAAGTATTAAGTCTAAAGCAATTTCCTCGAACCTATTATATTATTGTATCTGTGATAGGTATTAATTGCCTTCTTCATTAGGTATATGTGTCTCAAATTCATCTACTTAAGATTCTAAAGCTGGTTCTTCTTACGATTCTTGATAAATTGTCGTATTTCCAAAAATTCATCCAGTGAAAAAAATTCTCCCATAAAAAAATAAATCGAATTGTGCTCTGGATTAGCGTATGTCAACAACAGCAACAAACATTTTGGGTGATCAGTAATTATTTAATCTTTAAATTTAACAACGAATTGAATAATAACACAAAATTTCTATTTAATGAATTATAAAAATGTACTCCATGTCAAAATGACATGAGAAATAACAAAAAAACCCCGTTGATTTATGTATTTTGTCATTGTTGTTGTTTTTATTATTGTATTGACTTTTTCTGAGTATTCAATTAATTTAGTTCAATTTGCATGCATTAGCGCCTCCTCCAAAATGCGGTTAATATTATTTGAATGAGGGAATGATAATCGGAAACAAAAGTCACACAGGGGCTCCAACTCTGACGCCTATAGCCGTAGTACTTGTGTGTTTTGAATTTTTGAACTAATAAATAATTAATGAGTCGACTTGGCTTGACTACTTGATAGTAATGCGAATAATAAAACTGTGCAATTATAAGAGATGGGTATTTGTGTGGATTTAATGTTGTAAAAAATGTTTATAAGTCGAAAATGTCAGAATTAATATTACAAATCAGTAAATCTTAAACATTTCAATAAAGAGAGTGAAATGTACTATTGGAATTTTTCAACATCTATGGTATGGGACTTCGACATTTTCCTACACAAGTCGTCATTTATGACCTACCATCTCTGCTGATGATGATTCATTGAGTATTGTCGATGTTTATTCAGTTTTGAATTTAAATTTTTTTATTGTTTTCGTTTTTTTGCTCTTGATAACAGCCCGACTGAATAGGGCCGTCAATTTTAGTCAAGTTCCAATGTTTGTCTCTGTTTTGCGTAATTACAAAAAAAGTAATGATAAACTGAGATTATATGAGAAACCCATAACTAGTGACGTATTTTCCATTTGATGGAATGACAGGCAAAGGAAATGCCATCAGAAAGTTCAAAATATTACGTCTTATTTTTTTGAGATAAATTTTACGTTTTTTACGTATTACATCGTCTACTTGTTGCAGTGATAAAAAACAAACATATAAACATTGTATGATCGGAATATTAATAACAAACAGTGAGACAATTTTAATAAGAGTATGTATCGATTTTTTCAGATGCTCAGAATGTTATACAACGAAATACCACACTTCCAGCAGGTCTTCCTATAGATGATCCAAAGTTTTTCCAGTAGTATTGAGATGACCAGGTGGTCCTCCAGAAGGTTATAGATGACCATTCTATAGAAGTCCAAAATGTCTTCTTATAGAACACGAGAAGGGTTTCTTAGAGAAGACAAGGTTTAAATATATTCCAATAGGAACGTTTCTAAGTAGCCAAGAAAGCCTTTTTTTAGATCAGAAAGTCTTTTTTTAAACACCTCTTATAGAGGAAAATAAGGGTTTCTTTTAGTCCAGAGATCAGATAGTCATCTTATAGAATACAATAAAATATTCTTATAGAAGACCACCAGGTCTATTTATAGAAGAGCAAGAGGCCTTTATAAAGATTATCTTATGGAAGACCAAAATATATTTATATAGAAGACCAAAAGGCCTTATTAAAAAATACCAAAATGTCTAATCATGGAAGTCTAAAAGGTTTTAATAAAGGATGCCAGCAGAAAGTCTTCTTCTAGAAGAGCAATATGTGTTCTTACAGAAGACCAAAATGCCTTCATATAGAAGACAAGCCGGTCTTCTTATGGAAGATCGAGAGGTCTTCTTTCAGAGAAGATTAGAAGGTACTTTTTAGACAAGAAGTTCTTCATATAATAGGTAAAATATCTTCTTATAGAAGTTGTCTTATTATAGATGACAATGACCAGACCAGAAAATCTTCTCAAAAATACAAACAGTTCTTCTAATAGAAAACAAGGAGACCTTATTTAGAATATCAATAGGTCTTCTAATAGAATATCTTAATTTCTTCTTATAAAGATGATCAGGAGGTCTTTTTAAAAAGAAGATCAGGAGGTCTTTTTATAAAGAAGATCAGGAGATCTTCTTATAAAAAAGATCAGGAGGCCTTCTTACAAAGAAGATCAGGAGGCCTTCTTATAAAGAAGACCAGAAGATATTCATAGAAAACCAGAAGGCCTTTATATAAAAGAGACCAGAATATCTTCATATACAAACCACATTTATAAACCACAGCTCTAATTATCCTTTAAAAATAATCTTTGAAAAATCCAGGCTTATATATCTAATTATCCTTGAAAAAAAAATTCATTGAAAAATCCACGCTTTTATATGAAATTATCCTTGCAAAATATTATTTAAAAAATCCAAGCTTTTATATTTAATTATCCTTGAAAAATATTATTAAAAAAATCCCCGCCAATTGTCCAATTGTCCTTGAAAAAAATTCTTTGAAAAATCCACGCTTCTATATACACTTATCCTTGAAAAATTCACGCTTATAGCTCTAATTATCCTTGAAAAATATTCTTTGAAAAATCTATGCTTTTAGATCTAATTATCCTTAAAAAATCCACGCTATAGCTCTAATTATCCTTGAATAATATTCTTTTATCGCCGCTTTTATATCTAATTATCCTTCAAAAATCCACGCGTATATATCTAATTAGCCATTAACAATATTTTTTTTAAATACACGCTTGAAGTCCTGATTATCCTTAAAAAATAATTAAAAAAAGTTCACGCTTATAGCTCTGATTATCCTTGTAAAAGTTTTTTTTAACAAATCCTCTCTTATAGCCCTTATTATCATTAAAAAATATTTTTTAAAAAATCCGCGCTTATAGCCCTGATTATCATTGAAAAATATTTTTAAAAAAATCCGCGCTTATTGCCCTGATTATCCTTGAAAATATTTTTTAAAAAAAAATCCACGTTTATAGCGCTGATTTTCCTTGAAAATATTTTTTAAAAAATCCACGTCTGTAACCCAGTGTGTCCTTGAAAAATATTCGTTTAAAAAAATCTACGTTAATAGTCTTAATTATCCTTGAAAAATATTCTTTAAAAAATTCACGCTTTTAGCCCTGATTACCATGAAAAAATATTCTTTAAAAAACTCACGCTTTTAGCCCTGATTACGATGAAAAAATATTTTTTAAAAAATTCACGCTTATAGCCCTGATTATCCTTGAAATATATTTTTTAAAAAATCCACGCTTATAGCCCTGATTATCCATAAAAAATATTTTTTTATCGAATCCACGCCTGTAGCTTAGAGTATCCTTGAAAAATATTCGTTTAAAAAATCCACGCCTGTAGCCCAGAGTATCCTTGAAAAATATTCGTTTAAAAATCCACTCCTGTAACTTAGAGTAGCCTTGAAAAATATTAATTTAAGAAATCCACGCCTGTAGCTTAGAGTATCCTTGAAAAATATTCGTTTAAAAATCCACGCCTGTAACTTAGAGTAGCCTTGAAAAATATTCATTTAAGAAATCCACGCCTGTAGCTTAGAGTAGCCTTGAAAAATATTTATTTAAAAGTCCACGCATGTAGCCCAGAGTATCTTTGAAAAGTATTCGTTTAAAATCCACGCCTGTAGACTAGAGTATCCTTAAAAAAATATTCACTTAATAAATTCACGCCTGTAGCTTAGAATATCCTTGAAAAATATTCGTCTAAAAAATCCACGCCTGTAGCTTAGAGTATCCTTGAATAATATTCGTTTAAACAATCCACGCCTGTAGCTTAGAGTATCCTTGAATAATATTCGTTTAAACAATCCACGCCTGTTGCTTAGAGTATCCTTGAAAAATATTCGTTTAAAAAATCCACGCCTGTAGCTTAGAGTATCCTTGAAAAATATTCGTTTAAAAATCCACGTCTGTAGTCCAGAGTATTCTTGAAAAATATTCGTTTAAAAAATCAACGCCTGTAGTCCAGAGTATCCTTGAAAAATATTCGTTTAAAAAATCTACGCCTGTAGCTTAGAGTATCCTTGAAAAATATTCGTTTACAAAATCTACGCCTGTAGCTTAGAGTATCCTTGAAAAATATTCGTTTAAAAAAATCCACGCCTGTAGCTTAGAGTATCCTTGGAAAATATTCCTTTAAAAAATCTACGCCTGTAGCCCAGAGTATCCTTGAAAAATATTCTTTACAAAAATCCACGCCTGTAGCCCAGAGTAGCCTTGAAAAATATTCCTTACAAAAATTCACGCCTGTAGCCCAGAGTAGCCTTGAAAAATATTCCTTTAAAACATCCATGTCTGTAGCTTAGAGTATCCTTGAAAATTTTTTGTTTAAAAAATCCACGTTTAAAAAATCAACGCCTGTAGCATAGAGTATCTTTGAAAAATATTCGTTTAAAAAAATCCATTATGTCTCTGAATATCCTCCCATATCGGATCTTATGTAATTTTTATTCCATAAATATAAAATAGCCACTTTGTCTCTCCCCGATAAAAATAATCTTACATTGATCGTGAACACAAAATGTTTAATTGCCATTTGAAATTGGTGATATTTATCGATAAACTATGAATCGTTTATCATCCAACACACTCTCTCTGCCCAAAAGGCTTCACAGACAATGGACAGCACAACATGACCATAAATTGAACACCGTTTACTAATTGTAAATGAACTGGCGGTCCAAAAAATATTGCTAGTGGATCTGATAAAGAGCTTTTACGACGAGGTAACATAATTTCTAAGTATTGAAGTAATTGCGAAGAAGAAATCTAAACATAGAACATCAGACATAAAAGCTATACTTAGAATAGACTGAAAGACAGGTTTGTCTCGTTTGTTTTCCTGTCGGTGTTGCTATTGAGGAAATAATGCCACTTTGGTCTTAAAGTAAGAAATTTTGGTCGGATAATAGAATAAAACAACTAGATTCTAGCTAGAATCTTGAAATTTTGAGTGAGAGCCACTCTTGGTCCAAATGTGACAGATAAGGCTGGGTTTTTGGAAATTCGTACTAGAACGGTACGAAAAGTACTAAATGTGATACCATTTGTATTTGGCGAAGCGGTGGAGCTAGAACTCTGAAATTTGGATTGGTGGTCGTTGATGGAGTGTGGGATAGATGTACCAAAGGGTTTTTGGAAATTCGAACTATAACTATCCGAAAAGTACTAAAATGTACAATTTCGTAGCATGTGAATGGATTGAGCTAAATACTTGAAATTTGGAAAAGCAAATTAAGGTTGAGAAGTAGGGTCGATATGAGGAGAGTTTGGAAAGCGTGTACTCATGTGTTCCAAATGTACTATATGTTACTATATTTGGTACAAACTTGATTTGGAGGTACAAATAGAGCTGGAATCCTCAAAATTGAAAGTAACATTACCGTCGGATTGTAGGATTAGGATGTGTACGTAGTTTTGGAAAATTTGTACTTATTTGTACGAAAAATACTAAATCACACTATAACTGGTACAATTTGGATTTGGGTGAACCGATAGAGCTGGAACTATGACATTTGGAGTTAGGATCATTATAGGGATGTAGGATTAGGGTCAGGATTCAGTTTAACAAATTAATACTTGTGGGTACTAAATGGTACTAAATTTGGTACAATTTAAATTTTCGGTGAACCAATAGAGCTAGAAGCATGAAAATTGGAGTAAGGATCACTGTGGAGGTGTAAGATTGAGATATGTAGGAAGATTTAGAAATGTGTACTAATGTGCACTAAATTTGGTACAATTTGAATTGTGAGTGAACCGATAGAGTTGGAATCCTGAAACTTGGATTTGGGATCGCTGTGGGGGTGTAGGGTTGGGGTACGTGGGAAGTTTTAGAAATTTGTACTAAGCGTACTAAATATGGTACAATTTAAATTGTGGGTGATGCGATAGAGTTGGAATCCTGAAATTTTGATTTAGGATCACTGTGGAGGTGTACGATTGGGGTATATATGAGGGTATGGAAATTGGTACTACTATGTACTAAATTTAGTACGATTTGATTTTCGGGTGAACCGAAAGAGTTGGCATCCAGATATTTTGATTTATGAACACTGTGGAAGTGTAGGATTGGGGTATGTAGGAAGATTTGGAAATTGGTACTACTAGTACTAAATTTAGTACAATTTGAATTGTGGGTGAACCGATAGAGTTGGAATCCTAAAACTTGAATTTAGTATCAGTGTGGGGGTGTAGGATTTCGGTATGTAGGAAGTTTTGGAAATTGGTACTACTGTGTACTAAATTTGGTACAATTTGAATTCTGGTGAACCGAAAGAGTTGGAATCCTGAAATTTTGATTTAGGATCATTGTGGAGGTGTAGAATTGGGGTATGTAGGAAGTTTTGGAAATTCGTACTACTGTTCTAAATTTAGTACAATTTTAATTGTGAGTGAAACTATAGAGTTGGACTCTTGAAACTTCGATTTAGGATCAGTATGGGGGTGTAGGTGTGGGTGAATTAATAGAGTTGAAACCCTGAAATTTGGAATCATTGTGGGTGTATAGGATCGGGGTATGCAGGAAGTTTAGTTTAGTGGATTGTTTTTTCTGACATATGCAGTTTTCTCTGAAAATGAAATAATATGTTAATACATTTTGAAATATTTCCTACATCCGCTAACGAAGTTGCGGGCATATGCTAGTTTTAAATATTTTGCTGCTTTTCCAACCAAAAGGCTGTTCCGATTTTTAGGAGTTTTAACAATGTCTGAGAAGAAACTGTTCCATTTTGAGACCAATTTTTCTATCGTAGTGGTCTTAATTCTGTATTCCGGGTTATTTTAGGGATACAAAAAACCTGCAGAAAATCTATCTATATTAATGAAAGAGTAAAGTGATTGACTGACTTTTTATGTGGTCCTAGGCGAAGTATCGTACAGAAGAGGCTATAATTTAGAATTCGGGGTGGATAACAAAATAGTTGGGTAAACTTCTTCGCAGAAAATGTTCAATCTTAGTCCATATTTTGACATATCCCAATATTAAGGCCTCACCCCGTCCCCCTGATGCCCTTGGCTCATTTTCCAATCGAAGTGGCAGCAACTTGGCATACCTTGTTCACTGAAAACTTCAATATTGGTTCATTTTTTTAGGTATTATGATTTCTCTATGTGGATTTAATTCGACATTCCTGGTTCTTGGTGGTAGTAAATGGTCCATAGGTCCATCTTTGACATTTAATAGTCCTGCCTAAAACATTCACGCAGTATCCTAGTCAAGGAACTGGTGGTCTGGATTCTTGGTGGGTAAACACATTCTTCGCAGAAAATTCCCTACATTGACATGTTCGCATATAAATTTCCCGAACTATTTTAAATATTTTGATATATGAAAGGTATTCATACATTTTGGTCCTTTTCCAAAGAGTGAAATATCTGGCAACTCTGAACCTCATATGCAATAAGTGGTCATCTATAGAAAAAAAAAATATTTCAATCTCTTTTTCCTATACAATTTTCAAGTTGAAGTTTAGGTTGGTTGTCTTCTGCTGATCATCATAGTTAGCAACTTCCCAAGAAGACTTGTTTGATGGTGTGTTTGTGTTGTGTTCGACGTTGCTGTGGCATTGTGGCAATTAATAATGTTAAGCATGTTTAAGAAGTCTGCTCATGATGCCATAAAAAAAATCCCATATAAAAATAGATTTTCCACTTGTTTTCTTCTTGTGGTTTATGTTAGCTGGATTGGTTCTGCTGCTTGTGGTGGGTTCAGGTTTTTTTCTTTTGGTTCTTGTTGCAAGCCAGGAATCAAACCGGCCTCTGGTAGTTGTTGAATTCAAAATCCCATCACTTTGGTAAGTGGCTATTAACTGAAAATAGTAGTAGATAAAAATAGCTGCAATTGTTTTGAGTTTTTTGCCTTCGTTTTCGTGCAGAAGAAACGTGTTTGTTTATGGCCAACTACGACGACGAATACGTACCAATAACTAAAAAAGGAAGTTCAATTTTTTTGTATATTCATGAATTTATCTATCTTTGGCTAAGAATATATTATTCAAACATACATCAGAGGACGCAGGTGCAGCAGCAGACTCCCTTTTTGATTAGAAACATGAAATATATTTAATGGCAAAATTTATCAATAATCTCTGCGTTTTTTCTTTACAGAGTCCGGATATTAGGCAATTTATAACTATTTCATTGCCAGAGCATTTAAAGCAGCAACCTAAGGATAGTGTGGATAATATTTTAACCAGCAAGCTGGAGGAGGAGAATGTACCCGAGGCCATAAATCGAAACCTGAAGGATATCGAAGACTTTTTACCCGAAGAGGTTGAAGCATTACCGCATGAGGGTCGTGATGTCTTGAAACGTCTACTGGAGTTTGATGGCCAGAAACGTTTACATTCTGTAAGAGCCTTACAGAAGATCGCCATGTATATGAATTTTAAAATTGATGCTAAGTACTTATTGAATGTAAGTTGACCAGTCTACAGATTTATTTTGATAATTTTAAAATTTATTTAGATAATGTTAAAATCGAGACATTTAAGACTTGGACAGAATAATGAGATATTCGCTTAATATATATCCAAATATATATCCAAACTGTTGTAAAGTCGGATTGTCTGAAATTTGCTCTTCCCTTACATGTTTACCTTATAATTGAAATTATTTTCTATACTTCCAGCTCCGTCCATTGGATATAATCAAAAAAGACAATATTATGCTGTACGACAACGAAGAACCCAAAAATAACTTGGAGGCTGATAGAATATTTCAAAATTTTTAATTTGAAATCACCCGGGTATAATTCTACAAATATCAGCATATACAATTTTGATGCCTTATTTTAAATATCTACACGCCATAAACATTCCAATAATGTTAAGCTGGATAAAAAAATATACACAAGCATATTCTTTTAAATATGTATGATAGCAAAGAAAGTTATATATTCGTTGTTTTATTTCAAACATTGTACAAATTAGTACTACTGTGTACAAAATTTGGTACAATTTGAATTGTGAGTAAACCGATAGAGTTGGAATCCTGAAACTTGGATTAAGTATCACTATAGAGCCCGACTCATGAAATTTGGTACTAAATGGTACTCAATATCCTTAATAATCCTTGCGAAAAAAATTCTTTAAAAATCTACGCCTTCTTTAAAAATCCAAGCCTTTTATGGGTCCTGGAAAAAAATTCTTTAAAAATCCACGCCTATTATCCTTAATAATCCTTGCGAAAAAAATTCTTTAAAAATCCACGCCTATTATCCTTAATAATCCTTGCGAAAAAAATTCTTTAAAAATCCACGCCTATTATCCTTAATAATCCTTGCGAAAAAAATTCTTTAAAAATCCACGCCTATTATCCTTAATAATCCTTGCGAAAAAAATTCTTTAAAAATCCACGCCTATTATCCTTAATAATCCTTGCGAAAAAAATTCTTTAAAAATCCACGCCTATTATCCTTAATAATCCTTGCGAAAAAAATTCTTTAAAAATCCACGCCTATTATCCTTAATAATCCTTGCGAAAAAAATTCTTTAAAAATCCACGCCTATTATCCTTAATAATCCTTGCGAAAAAAATTCTTTAAAAATCCACGCCTATTATCCTTAATAATCCTTGCGAAAAAAAATTCTTTAAAAATCCACGCCTATTATCCTTAATAATCCTTGCGAAAAAATTCTTTAAAAATCCACGCCTATTATCCTTAATAATCCTTGCGAAAAAATTCTTTAAAAATCCACGCCTATTATCCTTAATAATCCTTGCGAAAAAAATTCTTTAAAAATCCACGGCTATTATCCTGAATAATCCTTGCGAAAAAAATTCTTTAAAAATCCACGCCTATTATCCTGAATAATCCTTGAGAAAATATCCACGCCTGAAGTCCCATGTGACGTCATCACTCAAAAATATGGAAAGATTTAGTTTTTTGTCAAAATTCCCGAAAAATACCAGGCGCCCAGAATTCCGTAGAAAGTAGCAGGTGGACAAAAAATTAAAAATAATTAGGCGCCTGAAAGTATGCTCTGAATTTTGTAAATGCAACTTTTGGTATGGCATTGCCAGATTGAAATTTTCATTGTGCGGAAAATAATAGGCGCCTGAAAGTATGCTTTGGTTTTCCAGTTGCACGGAGTTGCCAGACCAACATTTTTGCAATTTTGTTTTTTTTTAATTTCTGTCTACTTGCTATTAGATACTGGGAGCCTGGAGGAAAAACTGACCTCTGAGAAAGCAAATGAGTGAAGAACCCTACCATATTTCCATGGTAAATAAAACACTGTTTTTTGGTTTTTAATTCAATGTTATTTTTATTGCAGTTTGTTTTTTAATTATATTTATTCGAACAAATTTTAAAGGTGGAAAAATATTCTCGGAATGTTTATCAAATAAGAAAGACTCCATTTTTCGTAGATGAAATCATTCAACACCTTGGAATGTTCATTTTTTGGATATAAACCTGAAGGCCATATTTTGTCAAGCCCTGTTTAGCCTTAAGATTTGAATAATGAAATCTGAAAAGAAAAAAATTAACAAAAAGTGAATGAAAATGAAATTTAAAAAATTAATGTGTTTTATTTTCAAGAACTATTAAGGATAATAGGCGTGGCTTTTTTTAAGAATTTTATCGCAAGGATTATTCAGGATAATATAGCTGTGAATTTTTAAAGAATTTTTTTCGCAAGGATTATTAAGGATAATAGGCGTGGATTTTTAAAGAATTTTTTTCGCAAGGATTATTAAGGATAATAGTCGTGGATTTTTAAAGAATTTTTTCGCAAGGATTATTAAGGATAATAGGCGTCGATTTTTAAAGAGTTTTTTTGTAAGGATTATTAAGCATAATAGGCGTGGATTTTTAAAGAATTTTTTTCGCAAGGTTTATTAAGGATAATAGGCGTGGATTTTTAAAGAATTTTTTTCGCAAGGATTATTAAGGATAATAGGCGTGGATTTTTAAATAATTTTTTTCGCATGGATTATTATGGATAATAGGCGTGGATTTTTAAAGAATTTTTTCGCAAGGATTGTTAAGGATAATAGGCGTGGATTTTTAAAGATTTTTTTCGCATGGATTGTTAAGGATAATAGGCGTGGATTTTTAAAGATTTTTTTCGCATGGATTGTTAAGGATAATAGGCGTGGATTTTTAAAGATTTTTTTCGCATGGATTGTTAAGGATAATAGGCGTGGATTTTTAAAGATTTTTTTCGCATGGATTGTTAAGGATAATAGGCGTGGATTTTTAAAGATTTTTTTCGCATGGATTGTTAAGGATAATAGGCGTGGATTTTTAAAGATTTTTTTCGCATGGATTGTTAAGGATAATAGGCGTGGATTTTTAAATAATTTTTTTCGCATGGATTATTATGGATAATAGGCGTGGATTTTTAAAGATTTTTTTCGCATGGATTGTTAAGGATAATAGGCGTGGATTTTTAAAGATTTTTTTCGCATGGATTGTTAAGGATAATAGGCGTGGATTTTTAAAGATTTTTTTCGCATGGATTGTTAAGGATAATAGGCGTGGATTTTTAAAGATTTTTTTCGCATGGATTGTTAAGGATAATAGGCGTGGATTTTTAAAGATTTTTTTCGCATGGATTGTTAAGGATAATAGGCGTGGATTTTTAAAGATTTTTTTCGCATGGATTGTTAAGGATAATAGGCGTGGATTTTTAAAGATTTTTTTCGCATGGATTGTTAAGGATAATAGGCGTGGATTTTTAAAGATTTTTTTCGCATGGATTGTTAAGGATAATAGGCGTGGATTTTTAAAGATTTTTTTCGCATGGATTGTTAAGGATAATAGGCGTGGATTTTTAAAGAATTTTTTTCGCAAGTAATATAAATGAATTGAACAGTGAACCAAAACCAAAAAAAAATGTTTGTATATATAACATCTCTTGTTTAAAACTTTTGTATTCGCCGAAACAAATTACAAATTGTTTCATTTGCTTATGATAGCGCCACCTAGCGGTGATTAGCAAAACCACTAATATAAAATGTTCGAGTGCTCCTCAAACTATGCAACAATGTTGCATTACTTAATTTTTAAAAGTGAAATAGAAAATATGTAGCATGATATAATTATCACGTTTATGTATCATGCTATAAATTTAATGATAGGCTCGCAATAAAAAATAGCACATACATTGCTATGACTCCACGGTCATGGAGGGACGATGTATAATGCAGAATATGTTATTGTTTTAATATAATCTCCATATAAAAGTGTCGCACCATTTTATGTATTGCTATTGTCATAGCAGCATTTTCCAACCAAAGTGTAGGGTAGAGGGGGCACCGTTGAAAACTTTTTCCTCACAATTTTTTTATTTTATAATTTTTTGTTTTTTTTTTTTTAATAAATGTCTATGTTTAAATATAGTTCTAAAATAAAGGTATTGCCCTATTTACACCCTATACAACTATGCTGTAAGGTCCGCGAAATATTGGTACTAGACCCACGTTTTAGTATACCGATCGTCATATCTAGGCTAATGGAGTCGATCTAGACATGTGAGCCACAAAGCGTAGATTTTTTAAAGAATATACTTGAAGGACTATAAGACCCACAAAGGGTGGATTTTTAAAGAATATTCTTGAAGGATCATTAGAGCCACAAAGCGTGGATTTTTAAAGAACATTCTCAAAGGTCCATTAAAGCCACAAAGCGAGGATTTTTTAAACAATATTCTTGAAGGACCATTAGATCCATAAAGTGTGGATTTTTTAAAGAATATTCTCAAAGGTCTATTAGAGTCAAAAAGCTTGAATGTTTTAAAGAATATTGTTGAAGGGCCATAAGAGCCACAAAGCGTGGATTTTTTAAAAAAATATTCTTGAAGGACCATTAGACCCACAAAGCGTCGATTTTTTAAAAAATATTCTTGAATGACCATTAGAGCCACAAAGCGTGGATTTTTTAAAGAATTTTTTAGGGATATATAAGGGATACAAACCGTGGATTGTCTAAAGAATATTTTGAGAATTTATAAGAGTTATATTGTAGGGGTTACAGCGTGGGCTTTAAACATTTTTTTAGGGATTTAGTGTTGATTTTTTAAATATTTTTTTAGGAGTGGATTTTTTAAAGAGTATTTTTAAGATTTGTAAGGTTGAAATATATGGATTTTTTTAAAGAATATTTTAAGGAATTGAGCATTTATAATGGTTACAAAGCGTGGATTTTATGAAGAATATTTGAAGGAACTATTCGAGTTAGTATTATTAGAGTTAAAGAAAAGTGAGGGCCACTCTTGTTCCAAATGTGACAGATAAGGCTGAGTTTTTGGAAATTCGTACTAGAACTGTACGAAAAGGACTAAATGTGATGCAATTTGTATTTGGCGAAGCTAGATCTCTGAAATTTGGTTTGGTGGTCGTTGATGGAGGATAGGATAGATGTACCAAAGGGTTTTTGGAAATTCGAACTATAACTATCCGAAAAGTACAAAAATGTACAAATTTTGGTACAATTCTGTATCATGTGAACGGATAGCGCTAAAAACTTGAAATTTGGAGTGTGAATTATGGTTTAGAAGTAGGGTCCATTTAAGGATATGGTTTTGAAAGCGTGTACTCATGTGTACGAAAAGTACTATATGGTACTATATTTAGTACAATTTTAATTTGGAGATACAAATCGAGCTGGAATTCTGGAATTTGAAATCAAAATTGCCGTTGGAGTGTAGGATTGGGATATGAACGTAGTTTTGGATTTGTTTACTTGTGTGTACGAAAACTACTAAATCGTACTATAATCGGTACAGTTTGGATTTGGGTGAACCGATAGAGCAGGAACAATGAAATTTGGAGTCAGGATCACTGTAGGGGTGTGGGATTGGGGTCAGGATTCAGTTTAAGAAAATAATACTTATGGAAACTAAAAGGTACTAAATTTGGTACAATTTGAATTTTAGGTGAACCAATAGAGCTAGAATCATGAAATTTGGAGTCAGGAGAACTGTTGGGGTGTAAGATTGATTTATGCAGAAAGTTTTAGAAATTTGTACTAATGTGTACTAAATTTGGTACAATTTTAATTGTGAGTGAACCCATAAGTTGGAATCCTGAAACTTGGATTTGGGATCACTGTGGGGTGTAGGGTTGGGTTATGTAGGAAGTTTCAGAAATTTGTACAAAGTGTACTAAATTTGGTACAATTTAAGTTGTGGATTAAGCTACAGAGTTGGAATCCTGAAATTTTGATATAGGATCACTGTGGAGGTTTAGGATTGGGGTATGTAGGAAGTTTTGGAAATTGGTACTACTGTGTACTAAATTTGGAACAATTTGAATTGTGGGTGAACCGATAGAGTTGGAATCCTGAAACTTGGACTTTGGATCACTGTGGGGGTGTTGATTTGGGTTAAGTTGGATTTTTTTTTTAAATTCGTACTACTGTGTAGTCAATTTGGTACAATTTGAATTGTGTACCGAAAAGTTTAAATCCTGAAACTTGGATTTAGGATCACTGTTGGGGTGTTGGTTTGGGTTAAGATGGACGTTTTTGAAATGCATACTGTGTACTAAATTTGGTACAATTTGAATTGTGGGTGAACCGATAGAGTTTGATCCTGAAACTGAAACTTGATACTATTTGAATTGTTTGAACCGATAAGTCCGGAATACTGATATTGGGGAAATAAGCTTATCATTGGATTATATGAAGTATATAGTAATGGAAAGCAATGGAAATGAAATCGGTTATAAGATTTCTGTTGGATGGTTGAGCTGGGTACTTATGGACATTTATATTAATGTGTGTTAAATGGAACTAAATTTGGTAAAATTCGGATTTAGGTTAACTTTTAGAGGTCGAATCATGAAATTTGGAACTACTAAATATGATACAAATTGGATTTGGGTGAACCGATAGAATTCTGAAATTTGAAATTAAGATTGGGGTATGTTGGAATTAACATTGGGGTATGTGGGAATTCGTACTTGTGATTGTTGAAGTAGGTAGTTATGGCAATTTATATTATTGTGCACTAACTGATACTTAATTTGGATTTGGGTGAAGCTATATTTGATTTGAGTACAAAAGGTAAAAATGACACCAAATTTAGTATAGAGGTAGATTTGTGTTGCGGTCGGTATGGGTGTGTAGGGTTGAGATATAGAGGAAGATTTGAAAAACGTGCTAAAGAGAACATATGTACTAAATAGTTCTAAAATTTTAATAATGGTCGGTATAGGGTTTTAAATACATCCCACATTCGCTAACGAAATAGCGGGAATATGCTAGTAATCAATATTTTAAGGAACTCGTAGTTTCACAAAGCGTGGAATTTTAGAGAATATTTTAAGGACCTCTCATAGTCACAAAATACACAGTTTTGGAATAATATTTGTAGGAACCTCGATGCAGTTATGGTTCTGCTTAATGTTAGGCATTTAAACTTATTAATTTCTATGTAATTTAATAGTTTCAAATGTAACAGCTAATGTGTGTCATGTCATTGCCAGATACAAAACATTTCAGTACGACAAAGAACAACTATTAATTGATTAAAAAAATTAAATAGCGGTAAATAATGATTTATTAATAAAACATTTCTTCAGAACATAATATCATTTTTTGATAAATCAAACAAATATTATACAAATTTTCAATTTTATTATAGTTATGAAAGTTATCCCCAAAAACATATGATTTCTAACCCTTATTGAACAACCCTGAAATTAAATAACAGCTGTTCTGTTAAACGTTCTATTGCTTATGGCTGTAGGTTAACAGCTTTGCACTGTTGCTATTTGTACAAGAAGTGGTGGATATTGCAGCAGTACGTGAGTGTAAGTACGTCTGTGAGTGTGTGTACTAGAGAAAGTGTTCATCTAAAGTCCTAAAGGAAAAAAAGTGTAAGTGAAAAGAAATCATGTGAAAAATAAAAAAATTAATAAAAATACTTAAGGAAATGAAATAATTTTTATAAAAATTAAATATTTGGATTGAGTAGAAATGGAAAACAGTAAAGATAGAATGAATTTTGTAAAATAACAATGGATTTTTGTGAAAATAAAAATCGAAAAAAGGACAAAGGCCATTGTTCTTTTGTGAAAATTCCGATAGAGAATTTTTTCGCCTACAATAAAAATGAAAATTTCAAATAACAAAGGAAATTTTTTGAATGGAAATAAAATTTCCATTACTTACAAAATGAATGTATTGACAAAAGTTTATCGATTTTCCATTCTTTTAATGCAACTTAGTGCTAAAATGTCAGAGGATTCCCTTTGAAAAAATATCCTGCGGAAAAAAGGTCTATACAAGTGTGGTAGTGAAATACTCGCCCCCCTCTCACATCGCTGTATGTATCTCGCCCACTCTATTTATTATTCATGTTAAGACAGTTGCAGCAGAAGAAGCAGAAGCAGAGCTATGGCAGCTGTTGAACATACCTTTCACGGTACATGGGAGGTGAGTTTCGATGTTTTCAAAACAATGAAAACAAAAACACAACAGAACAGAACAATGTTTTGTTCCTTTGCAAAAGGGAATAAAACAAAAAAAGCAAAACAAACAAAGTATAAAATATACCCAGTTGTTCAAAAAATATCAATTGTCTGTTGATATATGGTTATATAACTAGTTACTTGGAGTTCTAGTTTCTTTATACCCCAAAAAGGGACACAAAATTGAATGTTGAATTTATTTGTCGATTGAAAAAGTTGTCTAGGTATATCATTCCAATTCAGTAGTTACTGGTAATGAAAAGGGTAATGAATCGAGTATGAATATAAAAAAAACAGAAGAATTGTTCTGTCATTTTGTTTAGACTTTTTAGAAAATTTCGGAATTTTAAAAGCAAAAATCAAATAGAAATGTGTTTTCCGTAAAAAAAAATAAAATTTCAATATTCAAATAAAATACAGATGATAAATCGAAGGTAGGTTTTTTGTAACACAATATAGATCAATGTAATCCTTATACAGGCTTCATTTCCAGATTTCAAAAGCCCCCACAGATTGACAGATTCTTCAAATTAAATATATTCCTAAAGAAGTATTGACATGCCTTCTGTGAAGAGGAAGAGTTGTCGCTCCGTAGAGATCCTCAACGCATAACTAAATGCTCAAGGGGTATACTGTCGATTTTCTATAGGTAAGTTTTCTCTAACAAAAAAAGCTTTATGTAGGACTTCTAACTTCAAATGTTCCTAAATCGTTTATTTCAGATAAATATATTTAGCCAGGGAGACATATTTGAAAAGCACTCGGCCGTCAAAAGAATCGTGAACTATGGACTTTCAGATGGATCAAACAATATATATGTATACAATACTCTGTTATAACAAATATTTTTGTACAGAATAAATTGTAATTTTTCAAACTGATATACATCTAATTTTCTATACATAAGTAACTACGCATTTTATTTATAGTTTGTATCTACCCAAGTAACTGACTATAAAACACTAGTCAAATATACAATCATTTTTTACTACCGAAATGACTGTATACTGGTAACGCAGGCAGGGGACAGTTGACTTCCCCAATGACATACCCATGTTAAATTCACCAGTCTAGGGCATGAAGAGGTAACTAGTGGTGGTTACAGGTAATTAGTAAAATAACCAGTTCATAACCAGTTACTCGAACTACTGGGTATCGAAAAGAAGAATTATTTCAATGTATGTGTGTCTCTGTGTGTTTCAGATTGTTTCCTGTACATTTGAAGGCAAAAAAGAAATATCCGGTTTAGAAGGGTATGTTGTGATATTGACATTTAATTCTCTATGTGAATGTGTGTGAGTGCAAAATAATCAATATTTATTTTTTTTTATTTCGATAGGATAAAATTCCGTTTGGATGATACCAGTGATATAACGTGGTATAATGATTTGGTTAGCCCCTTACCGGAATCGAAAGACTGCGGCAGTTGTTGTGATTCGGCCAGTGTTTTGTTTAGCTGTGAAACCTTTGAAGTCAATGAGCAGAATCCCCGGTTGATATTTGGTGCTTTTGCCGGTCATAGTATTGAGTTTAATGTAAGTTTCAGAAAAAAAATCAGAACATAAAGGGACCAAGACGCAGATTTTTTAAAGAATATTTTTATGGATCAAGACTGCCGCAAGACGTAGATTTTTTAAAGAATATTTTTAGGGACCAAGACGGTCACAAGACATGGGCTTTTTAAAGAATATTATTAGGGACCAAGACGGCCAAAACACGTGGCTTATTTAAGAATATTTTTAGGGACTAGTCCTGCCACATGACGTATATTTTTTTAAGGATTTTTTGGAGGACCATTAGAGCCACAAGGCGTAGATTTTTTAAAGAATTTTTTGGGAGGACCATTAGAGCCACAAGGCGTAGATTTTTTAAAGAATTTTTTGGGAGGACCATTAGAGCCACAAGTCGAAGATTTTTTAAAGAATTTTTTTGGAGGACCATTAGAGCCACAAGGCGTAGATTTTTTAAAGAATTTTTTGGAGGACCATTAGAGCCACAAGGCGTAGATTTTTTAAAGAATTTTTTGGAGGACCATTAGAGCCACAAGGCGTAGATTTTTTAAATAATTTTTTGGAGGACCATTAGAGCCATAAGGCGTAGATTTTTTAAATAATTTTATGGAGGACCATTAGATCCACAAGATGTAGGTTTTTTAAAGAATTTTTTGGAGGACCATTAGAGCCACAAGGCGTAGATTTTTTAAAGAATTTTTTGGAGGACCATTAGAGCTACTAAGCGTGGATTTTTAAAGATTTTTTGGAGGACCATTAGAGCTACCAAGCGTGGATTTTTAAAGATTTTTTTGGAGGACCATAACAGCCACAAGGCGTAGATTTTTTAAAGATTTTTTTGGAGGACCATTAGAGCTACCAAGCGTGGATTTTTTAAAGATTTTTTTGGAGGACCATTACAGCCATAAGGCGTAGATTTTTTAAAGATTTTTTTGGAGGACCATTACAGCCATAAGGCGTAGATTTTTTAAAGATTTTTTTGGAAGACCATTACAGCCACAAGGCGTAGATTTTTTTAAAGAATTTTTTGGAGGACCATTAGAGCCACAATGCATAGATTTTTTAAAGAATTTTTTTGGAGGACCATTACAGCCACAAGGCGTAGATTTTTTTAAAGAATTTTTTGGAGGACCATTAGAGCCACAATGCATAGATTTTTTAAAGAATTTTTTTGGAGGACCATTAGAGCCACAGGGGGTAGATTTTTTAAAGAATCTTTTGGAGGACCATTAGAGCCACAATGCGTAGATTTTTTAAAGAATTTTTTGGAGGACCATTAGAGCCACAAGTCGTAGAGTTTTTAAAGAATTTTTTTTGGAAGACGTTTAGACCCACAAGGCGTACATTTTTAAAACCATTTTTGGAGGACAATTAGAGCCACAAGGCGTAGATTTTTAAAGAATTTTTTGCAGGACCATTAGAGCCACAAGGAGAAGATTTATTTTAGGATAATTTATCAAAGAAATTTGTTTAAGGAATATTGAAACCAAATTATTAATTTAATTTATTATTCTAGACTACAACATTATGCCCCTCGGATACCCTGATACTCTACTGTGAAAATTGGTATGCCGTAGAATGTAAGCGTTTGAAAGAAGGACAAGCCGCTGGACAGGAAAAAGAATTTTCATTCGGCGAAGCACTACAAGAATCATATTTCACCGATGTCATAATCAAAAGTTCAGATGGATGTGAAGTAAGTCCCTCATAAATTTCCCGATTTCAGTAGGCTTCAATTAAATTCCTTTTTTCCCCATTTCAGTACCATGTCCACGCAGCCATTTTACGCCTGAACGGCTTCGATTGCAGTATGTGTGTCCATCATAATAGCACCATATCCATACCTCAGGCTGTGTGTCGTACCCAAGATAGTTTAATGCCAGCAAAGCCGAAAGAAAATGCCAGCCTTCCGAATTCGCCGAATCCCATTAAAATATCCGTTACTTTACCTAGCACGGGCAGCAATCAAACCGCATCATCATCGCTGGATGATCATCAGAAATCGTTACCCCGCCTCAATTTATCGCCCATCTATTTGCAACCACCCACAGAGTATAGTGTCAATAGTAGTACAACAACAACAACTGGAATTAAATCGCAGCAACAACAACATCATCACCAACATCTCTCTTCCTCATTTAATTGCCTATCGACAACGACTACGAATAAATCTCAACAGAATGGTAGTAGTCAAAATCTCTTAAATATCGATGGTGGTAATGGTATGCGTCGTTTTCCACCCACCTCACATTCCGACTCACATCTGGAAGCGCATAAACTACAACCACAACCGAAAAATATTTTCAATTTTTGTCAAGATCTGATGATGCAACAAACTTCGGAGGTATGCAGCTCAAGTGGTTGTAATACCCGAAGACCACCATTATCACCATTTCGTGCACGTAGCCCATCACCTTTTCCCAGTTCTATGGATACACCACCCTCTTCGCCTTTAACTCCCGTTGCAGTACTCTATGACTTGCCGGCATTTTTGCTGACACCGATTTTACATTGGCTCTACACGGAATCACTGATGCCCGATATGAGCGAAGATGTTTGCGAGAAACTTATCAATTTCGCTGAAGCCCAACCATCGCTAATGAAGTTGGCCGAACCGGCTAAGAAATATTTGAAAATGATCAAGCTGAAGAAGTGTAAGTCCAAAAGGGACAATATGTAATTAGTAGGGAAATTATTGATATGCATCTTTCTTTTCAGTTGTGGTCAATATCATCATGGATCTGCATAGCATCTTAAATCGTGTCATACAAACCATAAATCCTGTAACAATATCACATGAACCCGCCTTACTTTATGCCACATTTAAGGATAGTTTAAGAGAATGCTCTATAGGTGAGTTATTTGATTATATTTGATCTTGATGGTAGGATGTGAATGATACTGATCCTCGTACTATTATTTTGTATGCGGATTTTTAAAGAATATTTTTTCGACCTTGAGAAGTGATTTTTTAAGATTATTTCTAGGAACTAAAAGGGCCAAGGAGTGTGTATTTTTTAAATAAATGTTTTTAGGAGAAATCCATTCCTTGTGGATTATTTTTAGGAACTTTTAGGTGCACAAAACGTGGATCTTTTTAACCCTACGGTCAATAACCAAAAAAGTATACGTAGATCAATAACCGTGGTACATTTGTACCTACATTTGTACCATCTAGATAAGATCCGTATAGACTAATTTAAAACAAATGAACCTCACGATAGTCCAATTTCTTAATAAGTTACAGAGCTATCTTTGGATGGGTACAAATGTACCACGGTTATGGATCTACGTAGGCGTAGATTTTTTGAAGAATATTTTCAGAAATCAAGAGGATCACAAGGCGTAGATGTTTAAAGAATATTTTCAGAAATCAAGAGGATCACAAGGCGTAGATGTTTAAAGAATATTTTCAGAAATCAAAAGGATCACAAGGCGTAGATTTTTAAAGAATATTTTTAGAAATCAAGAGGATCACAAGGCGTAGATTTTTAAAGAATATTTTCAGAAATATTGTTAGGAACTAAGAGGGCCACAAGGCGTGGATAAAAAATATTTTTGGAGAACCAATAGAGCCTCATGGCGTGAATTTTTTTAAAAAAAAATATTTTTGAAGAAGCACTACAGCCACAAGGCGAGGATTTTTTAAAAAATATTTTTTAAGGACCACTAGAGCCACAAGGAGTGGATTTTTTTAAAAAATATTTTTTAAGGACCACTAGAGCCACAAGGAGTGGATTTTTTTAAAAAAATTTTTTAAGGACCACTAGAGCCACAAGGAGTGGATTTTCTTAAAAAATATTTTTTAAGGTCCATTAGAGCCACAAGGCGTGGATTTAAAAAAATATATTTTTAGAAGGTCCAAGGGTGGATTTTTAAAAAAAACATTTTAAGGAATATTTAAAAAATATATTCTGAAATATTTTAATAAAATATTTTAAGGAATATTAAAAAAAATATTTTCTTAAATATTTTTAAAAAAATATTTTAAGAAACTATTAGGGTCACAGGAGAGGATTTAAAATTAAATATTTATGAACGACCACTAGAGCCACAAGTCGTATATTTTTTTATAAAGGGCGTATATTTTTTATAAAATCTATTTAAAAGACCATTAGAGCCACAAGTCTTTACTAGAACCTGAGTTTTTTCATATTTTTTAGGAGTTGCGATGGTTAACAATGATTTTGCGAATTTTTAAAATTACTATTAGGGAACTATGAGAGATTTTTTAAAGAACTTGAGGGAAAAAACGTAACTAATGCCCTTTTGGGTGAAAAATGTCTCGAAGAGGTTATTAAGACATTGGACTACGTGAAGTAAAATTTTTAATCGATTGAGCCATGCCGTCTGTCTATTACTTGTAGAATTTTTGGTATTGAAATCTGAAAGCCCCATTAATTTAATATTCTGATTTTATTTATTTGCGAAGATTCACCAGCATTTTTGAACAGACTGCCGTGGTTGTAAAAGCTCTACGCAGTTAATTGTTAATGTAGGTTCATGTTTCAACATGGGCCTTTGGTTTAGGACCTAGTCATACTAAAATAAATCTTATCGACAAATTTGTCAATGTAGATCTACACCCTACACCCCAGGTACGCATTGAAAAATCTATGTGCAAAAACTTATGACTATTGGACAACGTTAATACAATTCAGGCAGTCGAATCGGCTATAATATATATTGGTATGGCCAAGGCTAGAAAATCTCTGTGTGAAAAATTATAAAATTGGCTTCAACGTATGTTTTTGGATTCTGAATGGGTTCCTACCAAATATTATTATCGGTCCTTTTTACCCGATTTTTTTTATCCAGATGTAGGGCACTATGTTGTTTTCTAAAAAATTCTTCATATTTTAATATATATTTTCCTAATATTATATTCTTCTTTTTTTTCTAGGATGTGCCAAAATTTTACAATTTTGCAATATATTTATTAAGGATGCCGCCGACATAGCCCGCTATCAAAAGAATGAAATTATCAAATATGTACGGACACGAATACCGATATTTATGTCACAACTGCATCAGCTGTTGCGTAACATTTTGAATGTATTTTTAAGTCTAACGCCTGATGAAAAAGATGAATTAGCTAATTACTTAGTACCTGAGGTAAGAAGAAAATGATGGATATAAATTGCCTTCAAAAAGCAAAATATTAAAACGCCAGCTCCGAAATTTGAATTTTCGAAGATAGAAACTACTAGTAAAAGATTTTTCCAAAACGGACTTGACAAATTCGCTTTTTCCCCAAAACTGAAGACACCGATGAAGGGAAAACGTTTTGCTACGATAAAGAACATTTTTTGGATCAGATCTTGTACGTTGTTAGTTGATAAGTCCATATTGGAAATCTCTTCAATTTCATTTTGGGCGTAAATTAAATAGTTTTCAAATTTTTATATTTATTAAATTTTTGTTTTCAAATTTTAATATTTTTTAAATATTTCTGCCCTTTTTCAGATTGAAAAAACTTTATTGATTTTAACTAGTGTGATAGAAGAAATCAAAAATTCTTTAGAGAAAATGTGTAAAGTAAGTCTGCACGAACTTCGTCCTATAGTCACTTCCCATTATCGCTTATATATCCCATTTTCCCTTCACAGGACTTAAAATGCTCACATTTAGATTTATCAATGAAATATGCCACAGATGATGCTGTTGCTATGCAAATACAAAATAATACCTTTATAACGGCAAATAATCCTATGGATGAGTCTTCGACGGTCACAACACTGTTTAGTCAGCCCCCATTGTCGCCAAGGCCACGCAGAGGACCACCTATAGGTTTAACATTGTATGACAACCCAACGGATAAGCAACGTTTAATGAGTGCCGAAAATGATTTGAAATTTGTTCTCTATATGTATGAAGTGCGTAAGATGCGCGATATTTATGGACGAATATCGGCGGCCTTGGATATAATACGGGATAAAAAGTATGCGACAATTTTCGGTTTAATGAATAGGAAGTTATTAAATTATGTTTGTTTTTAAGGACAACCTATTGTGAAATGGATTTCCTAAGTAAACGCAGTACCATCAATCAAAATCTAGAACAATTAATTGTGGATATTCCCACGTATATATTGATAATGGAAAATCTGGCAGATCGTTTGGAAGAGAAACTGGGCTGGAAGGAATTTAAATTCTGTTTTAAATTGGCAACGTCACAAATTGTAAGTTGATTCACATGAATTAAATACAGTATAACCTTATAATGATATCTTTCAATTCGTTTTTACAGAATGGGGTAATAGTGAAAATATTTGATCATAAATCTGCATTAAAGGATGCCATGAGTCAGGTATTCATAAATGGATTCTTTAAAATCGCATCGATATTAATTATGTTTTTTATATTGTTTTTTTTTTAAGATTTGCAAATTAGTGCAAAAACAGGAATTCACACACACCCTTATAGAGCTGGGCCTTCTAGAGCCATCAAATATTCTGGAGAGTGAATTGAAAACATTACAAAGTGAAGATACATTTGAGCTGACTTTGGATCCATTGGTAATGGAACGTACACATGATTATGACTACAATAGTGTCAAGGTAAGTGTGACACATAACCATAACTGAGATTTTTCAATATGAAGAACATTGAATATGAAGAACAAATATTATTTTATTTAAAAACTTGTCGTTGACAGTTTTTAATGACAAAATTGCCTTTTTCCATATTCAGTGATATTTAAGGCCCAAGAATTTGAGAGCAACGAGTTTTTGGAGAGTGACATATCTATGCCGAAAATGATAAATATGTTTGACATAGCCCCCATATAAATGTCCCCCTGTGTCTCAATATGGCTGTGATTTGAAGATGATATCAATGTTTTTTGGAAGTCGAAGTTCTCCCATCGAAATGCCTTTTCCGGGTTCTAAAGGTCCGGGTTCTAAAGGTCCCGTTTCCGTATTTTAGATGCTTTATTTTAAATTTTCGATACCCTCCACATGGTGAAAGGCGCATGTCCTTAGAAATACCCTCCTCCAAAATGTGAAGTGTCATTCCGATTGCAACTCCCGTTTGTTGAAATCGCGATAGAGATCGCAACATTTAAGAAAGAGCTCTGAAATTTTGCAAAAACACTGATAGTACTCCAAACATGCTTCGGAATGTACGATTTGGGCCAACTTCATAATGCCTCTCTCATAGAAATTGATCCTCCCTAGATACCAATTTTTTATCATTAAAGACATTTTGCAATGCAAGACAGTATGGAGGATGCATTAAAACTTCCCAACCAAGCTCCCGAAGTTTCTGACGAGTCACTTAAGATGTGTGTGGCACAGCGTTATCCTGGCGGAACACGACACCTCTCCTGTTGGCCTATTCTGGTCATTTGCTATCTTCAATCGATCCAGTTGTTGACAGTAGAGATCAGAATTTAGCGTTTGGCCACATAGAAGCAACCCATAGTAAATAATCCAGTTCCACCAATTGCATAGCAGAACCTTCCTGTCCGATAGTCCAGGTTTGGCCACCGTTTGAGGTACTTTACCGCTCTTTGACCATGATCGTTTTCACACAGGTTTAACATATGAGCTGCATTTCTCATCTCAAGTCACCATCCGTTTAAGAAATGTGTCTATCTCATTCCGTTTGGCCAAGGCTTCGCAGATGGAAATTCGATCCTTCCTATTTATACCTTTCACCACACTGTGGTGTGCATTTGTTTGTAACATATGTTTGTAACAGTCAAAAGGAAACGAGATAGACACATGGTTCATTTTGAGAATATGCATAGAATCACTTTCTGAGTCGATTTACGCATGTCCGTCTGTTCGTCCATGTATTTTTGTGAACAAAGTACACGTCGCATTTATGATCCGATTTTGGATGAAATTTGTCACAGGTCACTTATTTGGCCTAAGGATGAACCCTATTGAAATTGGAAAATTGGGTTCAAATTTAGATATAGCTCCCATATATATTTTCGTCCGATTTAAAGTAAATGGCCCACCAAAGTCCCTATATATCTCTCGTTTTGCATGAAATTTGGAATAATGAATTAGGTCTAGAATAGTGTGTGTTAAGTTTCCTGAAAATCGGTTCAGATTTAAATATAGCTCCTATATATATTTTCGTCTGATTTAATGTAAATGGTCGACCAAAGTCCCTATATATCTCTCGATTTGCACGAAATTTGGCACAGCGTAATGAAATAGGTCTAGAATGATGTGTGTTAAATTTTCTAAAAATCGGTTCGGATTTAGATTAAGCTCCCATATATATTTTCGTCCGATTTAAAGTAAATGGTGCACCAAAGTCCCTATATATCTCTCGATTTGCACGAAATTTGGCACTGCGTAATGAATTAGGTCTAGAATGATGTGTGTTAAATTTCGGTTCAGATTTAGTTATAGCTCCCATATATATTTTCGTCCGATTTTATGTACATGGTACACCAAAGTCCCTATATATCTTACGATTTGTCCGAAATTTAATATAGTGTACTGAATTGGGTCTATAATGGTGTGTGCTAAGTTTCGTGAAAATCGGTTCTGATTTAGATATAGCTCCCATATATTTTTTCGACCGATTTAATGTAAATGGTTCACCAACGTCGCTATATATATTTCGATTTGCACGGGGCATAGTGTACTGAATTGAGTCTAGAATGATATGTGCTAAGTTTTGTGAAAATCGGTTCAGAATTAGGAATACCTTCCATATATATTTTTGCCCGATTTTAGATAAATGGTACATCAAAGTCTCTATATATCTTTCGATTTGCACGGAATTTGCCACATCGTACTGAATTAGGTCTAGAACGATGTGTGTTAGATTTCGAAAATCGGTTCAGATTTAGATGTAGCTCCCATATATATTTTCGACCGATTTAATGTAAATGGTTCACTAACGTCGCTCTATATACGGAATTTGGCATAGCGTACTGAATTGAGTCTAGAATGATTGTGAAAATCGGTTCAGATTTAGAAATACCTTCCATATATATTTTCGCCCGATTTTAGGTAAATGGTGCACTAAAGTCTCTATATATCTTTCGATGTGCACGGAATTTGGTATAGTGTACGGAATTGGGCCTAGAATGAAGTCTGCTAAGCCTTGTGGATATCGGTTCAGATTTGGATATAACTCCCATATATATTTTCGTCCCACTTTATGTAAATGGTGCAATAGAGTATCTATCATTCGATTTGCACGAAATTTGGTACAGCATACTGAATTAAGTCTATAATGATGTGTGCTAAGTTTCGTGAAAATCGGTTCAGATTTAGATATAGCTCCCATATATATTTTCTTCCGATTTTATGTAAATGGTGCACCAAAGTCCCTACATATCTTTCGATTTGTACGAAAAATTTCTTTTCAATAAATTTTTTATGATTAATGAGATTTTCGTTTAATCTCATACTTCTTTTTTTGACTTCTCTTACAGCTAAATCTAATTCGCCACCTGTGTGAACCTCCCATAGCAGCCAGTAGTAATTTATCCAAAAATGCTTTACGCCTTCTGCACTCTGCTCAATTATCGGATATGGAATTTGAAGTGCATATGTATGCACCACAACAACAGGAAGCACAGCCTGCAGGACTTAATGGGTTAAATAATAAAAATGATATCGATATACAGCTGATGGCATCACATAAATCATCAATACAGGTGCATACTTTTAGGGCGCATCGTGTTATTGTGGCAGCGCGATGTGAATGGTTTAAGAAGGCTCTAATGTCCGGCATGCAAGAGAGTTTGACAAGGTAATTCAGATATTTGCTAATTATAAAATATGGAAAATAAAAAATGTTGCTTTTGTTGTTTTTTAGAAAAATAATTGTCACCGATTGTTCACCGGTCATTTTCCGACGCCTATTGTTGTATCTATATGGTGCACCAATTGACAAGACTGTGGGTCCTGAACATATCTGTGAATTAATGCTATTGGCTGATAAATATTCCATAGATGACTTAAAGGTACTTTTAACTAATATTTCAACTATAATTGAATTGTATTAATAATATATGGTTTGTTCCAGAACCTGCAAGAATGTACAATTTTTTAATACGATAACAAATTTTGCTTTATGATATCGGAAGAAATAGTACAAATTAGTAGATTCTTGCAGTACGGGAACAGAATGATAATAAGCTATAAAATTTTAATAATATTGTTTTCATTTTTTCAGGAATTGTGCGAAAATACTTTAAATTCTCAAATAGATGAACATTCGGTATTATGCCTGTTGGGTATTGCCGATCATTATATGGCCTCGGCATTGAAATCCAAGTGTCTTTCATTTCTATCACAAAATTCACATTTAACAAAGGCTGCTATGTTTAAGGAATTGTCACGGCCGTTGCAAGTAAGTGATGAGTAGTTTTCTTAAAAAAAATATCAGTGGCGTAGAGAAGTGGGGATGTTTTAAAAATGTGTGAAAAACAATTAAAAATGACTTTATTCGATGTAAGTGAAAAATATCAATGAGGTATAAAAGGAGTTGTGCATCATTGCCGAATACATTCAGTTTCTCTTATATTTAATTCTAAGCTTTATTCGAAAACCCATAATATTGGAATTATTTGAAAGTGTTTAATAAGTGAAAATCTTAAAAATACTCATCATATTTATTTATATATTGTAGACATCCCCACAAACAGTTTGTTGCTACGCTCCTGAAAAAAACTATTATTTTACAATTTTGTATATTAATATGTTTCCTTTTTTCAGCTCGAAGTTATGGACCTAATCCATTGGTATGGTCGTGTATCTGAGCCATGGTCAGATACGGGTGACTTGAACCACACAGTCTCCCCGACACAGTCTC